>NW_006399916.1:876271-878094 GCF_000299155.1 Elephantulus edwardii
TATAGAAAAAAACAACTTGAAATTAAACCATTATTCAGATACTCAGACATAAAAGTACACATAATAAAATAAACTCAAAAGATTTAAAATAAGATACCAGAGAAATAAGGAACAGATGGAGAGAAATAAAGATGATTTCAAGATAAAGAAAAAAAAGAAAGATAAAAATCAGACTTAGTAAGACTTGGTATGTGCCATTGAGTTGGGACTAACACATAGGTGACCCTCCAGTGAGTTTTCAAAGGCAATTAAGGACATGGCAGGAGATTACCCATCCTTCTCATGGAGCAGCTGTTGGATGCAAACTGTGTCCCTTTGGGATTGCGGCACAGCTTTGTACCACTAGGCTACCCGAGCTCCAGTTTGTAAGATTTAGTAAACACCAAAACAAATGAAATTAAGTAAATGCTAAGATCCATTAACAAAATTAACACAGAAAATTACATAGAACAAGAAAATAAGCAACAACTTCCCCTCACCCACATAGAGCAAAATAACAGCACTAAAACCAAGTCTATCAGCAATTAGATAGCTCTGATGGCCTAGTGGTAAGAAATTGAGATTCATAGTGACGCTATGAATACTGTATCTAAACCCTGTCCCGTCCCATGCCATTCTCATCATCTCAGATACACTGGAGTCCACCATTATAATCTTTCTGCCAATCCACCTAATTGAAGGTCTTCCCCTCCTTCACTGACCCTCCACCTTTAAAACCATGATATTCTTCCAACTGATTGACCCCTCCTAACAACATGGCCAAAGTATGTCAGATGAAGTTTCACTACCCTTGCTTCTAAGAAACTCCCTAGCTGCACCTTTTCCAAGACATACTTGTTTGTCCTTATGAGAGTGATCTGGTGTTCTATCCCAAAAGCATGTGGTGTGTTCTGGCCTTCCATGCTATCAGAGATATTTGTCCTGACGAGGCTTAGGTCCAAAAAGATGCCCTCCACTCCTGGTGAGATATCTCATTGTTGTTGTTAGGTGCTGTTGAATTGTGTTTCTATGAACACACATTTGAACCTTGATATCTGCATCATCTTCACAATCTTTGATATGCTTAAACACATTATTAAAGTCACAGTGTCAATCTATCTTGTTTGGAGTCTTCCATTTTCTCTCTAATGTCCTTTTCCAAAAACTTGCCCTTCCTTACAACATGACCAAATATGCAAGATAGAGTTTCACCATCCTTGCCTCTAAGGAGCACCCTGGTTTACCTCCTCTAAGTTTTATTTGTTTGTTCTTTTGGCAGTTCATAGGATATTCAATACTCCTTACCAAAACCACAACTTAAACGTGTTGATTCTTTTTTTGTCATCCTTATTCATTGTCTAACTTTCAGATGCACAGCAAATGATTAAAAAGATGGTGACTTGGATGAGGCACACCTTAGTGTTTTGTTGTTTTTTTTAAATTTTATTTTATTAATTTTAATGAAAGCTTGCAGAGACTTTGGATTTCCATTCATTCAT
Source organism: Elephantulus edwardii (assembly GCF_000299155.1). NCBI lineage: Eukaryota > Metazoa > Chordata > Mammalia > Macroscelidea > Macroscelididae > Elephantulus > Elephantulus edwardii. The sequence goes on from NW_006399916.1 coordinate 877,750, forward strand.
TGTTGCACTTTTCTCCCTGCCCACTCTCCCTCCAAATCGCTTTTCTCTTGGAAAAGTAAAAGAAAAATTATTTCATTGTTATACAATCCCTCCCTCGCTTCACTATGCAGCCTTCATTCTGGACTCCTGTCATGACAATAATACCAATAATATATCCCTTTTAAACAGTTCTCTCCATCATCTGTTTCAGTGCAGTATACATTATTTGTGCCCTCTTACTCAGACTACCTCCAACCTCGATGTCAGTCCCATTTTATAACAGTGGCACTATGCAGTATTTGTCCTTTTGTGACTGAGATATTTCACTCAGCATAATGTCCTCCAGGGTCACCCATTTTGTATAAT
>NW_006399916.1:878409-879870 GCF_000299155.1 Elephantulus edwardii
AGATGATATCTCATAGTTGTTTTGATTTGCATCTCTCTTAGAGCTAGGGATTTTGAACATTTCTTCATGTGCTTGTTGGCCATCTGAATGTCTTCTTTGCTGAAGTATCTGTCTGTTCATATCCATATCATGCCCATTTTTCAATTGGTTGCTTGACTTTATCTTGTTGTGGTGCTCAAGTATTTTATAAATTCTAGAAATAAGTTCCTAATCTGACATGTCATTATCAAATATTTTTTTCCCAATCTGTGGCTTCCCTTTTTATCCTATTGGAGAAGTTTTTGGATGTACATAGAGATTTGATTCTTAGAAGGTCCCATGCATGTATTTTATCCTCTCCTGGTTGTAGGTTTTTCAGGATGCTTGGAAGAATGTTTATGTTGTGGATTAGGGCTTCTAGGTTTCTTCCAAGCTTTTCTCTGTTGTGTTGTTGTTGTTCAGTGCCGTTGAGTCACAGGCTACTCAACAAAGTCTTGAACACTTTCTGTATAACTTGTCCTTTCTCCAGGTTCATGGTTTTCCAATTTTGCCAACATCCTTTGTTTAACTGCTCCTTGTCAAAACCCAGTTGACCATGGGCTGATTTCTGGGTTTTTAATTCTATTCCATTTATCTATGTGTCTCTCATTGTACCAATCCCACGCTGTCTTGACCACCACAGCAATGTAGTAGGATTTGAAATCAGAGAGTGAGATGCCTCCTACTTTGTTTCTCTTTTTAAGGAGCGCTTTGCTTATTTGGGGCCTGTTTCATTCCAAATGAAATTGGAGATTACCTTTTCCATCTTGTTGATGAATGGAGTGGTATTTGTATTGGGATTTTATTGAACGTGTAGATTGTCTTTGGTAGTATTGAGAGTCTTCTTATTCATGAGCAAGATATGTTCTTCCACTTCTGCAGGTCTCTTTTTGTTTCTTGTAATAATGTTTTGTAATTTTCTTTAAATAGATCCTTTGTGCTTCTGGTTAGATTTACTCCCAAGTATTTAATCTTGTGATTAGCTATTGTGAAGGGTATTGTTTTTTTTTTTTAGCTCCAGTTCTGTGTTCTCTTTAACAGACAAGTATCTTTACATAGTCAATAATGCACAAGTAAAATCTTCTGGTTTTCTCTGCTTTCTGCCAAGATCAGCCTGACATCAGCAATACCTCTGGTGCCATAGCATCTTCTAAACTCTGCTTGAGCTTCTGATAGTCCTCTATCAGTGCAATGTTCTGGCCAATTTTGGATGATGTTCAGCAATGTTTTTCTTGTGAATGATATTTTTTTATAATTTCCATATTCTGTTTGATGACCTTTTAAAAAAAATGAAGAAAAAAAATGGGTTGCTTGTATTGAGGGAATGATTTGTACGTTGCTGCTCTTAAATGTGCATAGGGATTTGAGTCTTAGAAGATCCCATTCATCTACGTTATCTTCTCCTGGTTGTAGGTTTTCCAGGATACTGGGAAGACTGTTTAT
>NW_006399916.1:882388-883762 GCF_000299155.1 Elephantulus edwardii
GTCTCCCAGCACTATAGTAGAGTTGTCTATTTCCTTTCTCAGTTTTGTTAATGTTTGTTTTATGTATTTTGCTTGTCTTTCACTTTGTACATAGATATTTATTATTGTTATGTCCTCTTGTTCTATTGACCCTTTCAGCATTATGTAGTGACCTTCCTTGTCTTCCATGATGGTTTTTACATTGATATTTACTTTATCAGAGATTAATATGGCTACTCCTCCTTTTTTCTGGTTGCCATATGCTTCGTATATTTTCCCCCACCCTTTTATTTTTAGCCTGTCTTTATCTTTATTTTTCAGGTGTGTGTCTTGTAGACAACATATTGATGGATTTTGTTTTTTTATCCAATCTGCTACTCTCTTTCTCTTCAGCGGTGCATTTAAACCATTCATGTTCAGTGTGACTATTGAGAGGCTAGGTTTTATTGCTATCATTGTGTTGAGTTCTTTTTGGTGTTGTTGCTAGTTACTTTGGACCATGGAGCTTTCTGTGGTATACCTGTAAGAAGGACATCTCTGAGTCTCCTGCAATGCTGGTCTTGTTTTTACGAACTCTTAGGTTTTGCTTTTCTGGGAATATCTTGATCTTTCCTTCATATTTGATGGATCATTTTGCTGGGTACAGTATTCTTGGTTGACAGTTGTATTCTTTGAGTGTTTGATATATGCCCTTCCACTCTCTTCTTGCCTGCATGGTTTCTGCTGAGAAATCGGCACTTAATCTTATCTGTTCTCCCTTATAGGTTACTCTTTGTTTCTCCCTTGCTGCTTTCAGGATTCTCTCCTTATCTTGGGTTCTGGCAAATTTAACTGTGATATGCTTTGATGTTTTTATTTTGGCGTCGAATCTATATGGTGTTCGCTGAGCTTCCTGAATATATTTTCTCTCATTCTTCATTATGTCTGGGAAGTTTTCCTCTAGTAATTCTTCCACAACTTTTTCAGTGCCTTTACTTGCTTCTTCCTCTTCTGGGATTCCAATGATGTGCATGTTATTTTTCTTGATGGTGTCCCACATTAATCTTACGTTTTCTTCTTTTTCCTTCTTTTTTGAGTCTGCTTTTTGCTCTAGCAAATCCGTGGTGACAATTTTGTCTTCAATTTCACTGATTCTGTGTTCCATCTCATCTACTCTGCTCATATGTCCCTCCATCATGTTGACAGCCTCTGAAACATTGGACCTTATATTTTGAAGGGTGGATTCTTGTTTTTCCAGTGCCACTAATGCCTTATTTGTTTTCTCTGCAATGTTTTGCATTGTTTTTTTGAACTCCTCCTGGTCTTTGCTTGTAGCATCCTGTAATTCATCAAGTTTGTCTTTCCTCCATTGGCTATATTCAGTTGCTCCTCTTTTAAATTCTGTCTCAGAAAGTT
>NW_006399916.1:884819-907360 GCF_000299155.1 Elephantulus edwardii
GGCTGGCTGTTGCTCTTCCCACGTCTCTTCCTGGCCATATGGTGGCGGAGCCCCATCTGGCGGCCGAGTTCTTCCATCTGGCGGCGGAGTTCTTCCGTCTGGCGGCAGAGTTCTTCAACATAGAAGAATTTAAAGACACAACATAGGGTCGTCAGCAGCTGCTTCATCAGCAGCAGCCATGGATAACTATTACGTAGGAAGAAACGGAATTTGCACCACCTCCAAGAAAGAGTGAACTGAGTTGAGAGTGACACAGATCCAAAGTAAAGCAGACCTGGAGCGACACAGACCAGAATTACAGGGACCTAAAGCAACCTGTCAGGAACAACCCATCAGGAAATACCCACCAGATCTGCCGGCCCAGTAGAAATGAGCAGGACAGCTGAAATGCGAGTAAGCACTTTGTGGGGATCACTGCTGTTTGGCAGGATCATTTGGGACCCCTTAAGCTCAAGCAGAAGGGAGTGAAATAGCAAGAACTTTAGTGAGGTGGTAGACCCAGTTACCCAGATCTCAAGGGGAAAACCAAGGCTTCCTGTTTTTCCATTCAGGTTCCCATGCAAGAACACCCATAGTACATCTGCATGTGTACCCACCCAACATGCATGCCCACCTTGTGTGCATGTACATGAGCACCCCCCCTGAGTGCATCACCATGCTCCACCTTTGACTGGCCTACCTGCAACAGTTGGTTGACAGAAGAGGTTGCTTTCACAGGCCTTTTCTCTCCCAAACTGAATAAATCTTCCATTGGGTCAGAAGTTCAGAGAGAAAAACACGCAGGGTAGCTGCTCTACCCTCTTCTGGATCAGTGACTTTAGATCAAGAACCTGCTATTACCTCAGACATGAAGAACTCTACCACAGAAATGTCACATAGGAAGCAGGCTACCTTACCCCCTACACAAGCCCAAAACAAGATGTCACCCCTAAAAAGGGACACAGTATCAATGGCATTGACCACGTTGGACCCTTAACTCAAGCATCAGGGGATCCTCGTCAACTTGACAAAGGCAAGAAGCCACTTCCTGAAGGCAACAACCAGCTTCATCCTTGCTCATTCAGATACTTTGAGGGGAAAAAACTGCTGTGAGGCTTGACCATGTGGGACCCCTAACTCAAGCAACAGGGAGTCTTGGGCACCTTGACAGAGGCAGGAAGCCACTTCCAGAAGGGAACAACAAGCTTCCTCCTTGCTCATTCAGGTACTTTGGGGAGGGGGGGACTGCTACAGGCTTGACCATGTGGGACCCCTAACTCAAGCAACAGAGCAGTCCTGGGAACTTTGAAGGAGGTGAGAAGCCACTTCCAGAAGGGAACAACAAGCTTTCTCCTTGCTCATTCAGGTACTTTGGGAGGTAAAACTGCTATCAGGGTTGACCACATTGGACCCCTAACTCAAGCAACAGGGGGGTCCTGGGCACCTCAACAGAGGTGGAAAGCCACTTCCACTGCTGTCAGGCTTGACCACATGAGACCCCTAACTCAAGCAACAAAGGGTCTTGGGAACCTCAGTGAAGGTGAGAAGCCACTTCCAGAAAGCAACAGCATCCTTCCTCCTTGCTCATGCAAGTACTTTGGTGGTGGTGGTGGTGGTGGTGGTGGTGGTGGTGGTAGAACTGCTGTCAAGCTTGACCACATGTGACTCCTAACTCAAACAACAGGAAGGTCCTGGGTACCTCGACAGAGGCAAGAAGCCACTTCCAGAAGGGAACAACAGGCTTCCTCCTTGCTCATTCAGATACTTTGGGAGGCAAAAACTGCTGCCCGGCTCTCGGCCTTATAGGCCTCAGGTCAAGAAAGAGACATAAATATATGGGTGCTTCACAAAACACTGCTGTACCCTCAGAAATTTTATAGTTATAACAGCCTAATATCTAAGAAAAAACAAACAAACCCATAATGTCAAGAAAGCAGCAATCTACATCAGCTATTATGAAGAAACAAAATAACACTTCTCCTAAAAAAGAAGACCCAATAAATACCCCAGACAGAGAGAAATAGAAGAAATATTTTTATATCAAATTACTTGATCAGGACAGAAAAAGATGCAAATGTGGGAAGAAACAATGGACGTCAATAAGAGAGCAAATACTTCAGAGACAAGAATCCAGAAGAAATATGTAGATGAGGAGAAACTTGAACAGATATGAATGAAAATTCAAAAAAGCAAAGTGGCAATACTAATCTCTGATAAAACAGATTTTAAAATTAAAAACACCATCAAATATAAGGAAGGGCATTACATACTGTTTAAAGGCACAATAGATCAAGATGACAAAACCTTGGTCAACATTTATGCACCAAATGATAGACCTGTAAAATACATACAACAGTGGTTAACAGGATTGAAGAGAGAAATAGACAGCACCACAATAGTGGTAGGAGATTTCAATATACCACTATCACAAAAGGAAAGGTCAACTCAAAAGAAACTCAACAAAGATGCAGAAGATCTAATCTATACAAGGAGCCAACTCAAACTGGTGAATGTATTCAGAGAACTGCACCCAAATAAAACTCAATTCACTTTCTTTCAAAGCGCACATGGTACATTCTCCAGAATTGATTGTATAATAGGTGACAAAGCAAGCCTCAACAAATTAAAAAACATTGAAATAATACAAAGAATTTTCTCAGACCACAATACCATAAAATTATACATTAACCACAGAAGGGTAAAGCTTACAAAACCACCCATGTGGAAACTAAGTAACTCTCTGCTAGAATATGATTGAGTTATAAATGAAATAAAGAATGAAATTAAAAAATTCCTTGAAACAAATGAAAATGAAAATACAACTTATCAAAACCTTTGGGAAACAGGTAAGGCAGTCCTCAGGGGGCAATTCATAGTAATAGGCACATACATAAAAAAAGAAACTCAACAGAATCAGAGGAAATTAAATTGATAATATCAGAATACTATGAAAAGCTATACTCTGATAAATTAAAAAATCTAGAGGAAATAGACAAATTCCTTGAAACACATCCCCTACCCAGACTGACAAGGACAGATATAGATCACTTGAACAGACCCATCACAAGAGAAGAAATTGAAAAGGTCATAAAAAGACTTCCATAAGAAAAGTCCTGGACCAGATGGCTTCCCAGCTGAGTTCTACCAAACATTCAGAGACGTTTTAGCCCCTATTCTACTTAAATTATTTCAAAACATTGAAAATGAAGGAACACTTCTAGAGTCATTTTATGAAGCAAGCATAACCCTAATACCAAAACCAGGCAAAGATATTATCAAGAAAGAAAACTACAGACCAATATCTCTAATGAATAAAGATGAGAAAATCCTTAACAAAATTCTAGCCAATAGAATACAAAAGCATATTAAAACAATAATTCACCATGACCAATAGGATTCATGACAGGGATGCAAGGATGGTTCAACATAAGAAAAACAATCAACACAAGTCACTATATTAACAGAGTCAATAACAAGAACCATATGATCTTAGCAACTGATACAGAAAAGGCATTTGGCAAAATCCAACAACTCTTCCTGATAAAGGCACTCAGCAAAATTGGAATAGAAGTGAATGTCCTCAACATAGTGAAAAGCAAAACCAAGAGCCAACATCATTCTCAATGGAGAAAGACTAAAAACATTTTCCTTGCAAACAGGGACAAGACAAGGATGCCCACTGTCACCACTTCTTTTCAATATTGTATTGGAAGTGCTTGCTAGGGCAATACAACAAGAGAAGGAAATAAAAGGCATCCAGATAGGCAAAGAAATGGTTAAACCATTGCCATATGCAGATGACATGATACTGTGCACAGAAAACCCAAATGACTCAACCAAAAAACTGTTAGAGTTAATAAGCCAATTTAGTAGAGTGACAGGTTATAAGATCAATATACGAAGATCAATAGAATTCAACTACAGTAATAAAGAGAGCTAAGAGATGGAAATAAAGAAAGTAATAACATTTACAATAGCCAACCACCAATTGAGATACTTGGGAGTGAATGTAACTAGAGATTCAAGAGACCTATACAAAGAAAACTATAGAGCATTTCTGAAAGACACAATATAAGACCTAAAGAAATGGAAAAATATGCCCTGTTCATGGATAGGAAGAGTCAATATGTTCAAAATGACAATCCTACCAAAAACAATCTACATGTTCACTGCAATCCCAATCCAGATACCAAATTCATTTTTCAAAGAGATTAAAATGAAAATTATGAAATTTATTTGGATTGAAATGAAAATTATCAAATTTATTTGGAGAGACAAGAGATCCCAAATAAGCAAAACACTTCTGAGAAACAAAAATGAGGTTGAAGGTATAGCACTCCTTGATCTCAAAACCTACTACACAGCAGTGGTAACCAAAACAGCATGGCACTGGTACAATGACAGGCACATGGACCAATGGAACAGAATTGAGAACCATATTCGGCAAAGAAATAAAACCTATCAAATGGGGAAGTGATCACCTCTTCAACAAATGGTGCTGGCAAAAGTGGACTTCCAGCTACAGAAAGCTGAAAAAGGATCCACATCTCACACCATACAAAAAAATCAACTCAAGGTGGATCAGAGACCTAGGAGTAAAACCCCCACAATGTTCGTAAGAGACAAACTGGGACCAAGCTTTAGATGGGCTAGTCCAATGTATCTAGAGACTTCCAAATACAACCAGAAATGCATAAACTAAAGAGGATAAAATTGATGCATGGGACCTTCTAAAAATTAAATCTCTGTGCACATCAAAAGCTTTTCCCAACAGAGTGAAAAGGAAACCTACAGACTGGGAACAAACATTTGGTAATACCATCTCAGACAAGAGTCTTATAACAAAAGTTTACAGAATACTCCTGGGCTTCCACAAGAAAAAGACTGATAATCCAATTACAAAATGAGCTAAAGACATGGAAAAAATTTTCACACAGGAAGGTACTCAAATGGCAAACAGAAACATGAAGAAATGCTCCAAATCACCGGCAATAAGAGAGATGCAATCCAAAACCACAATGGAGTACCATCTTCCTCCAGTAAGAGTGATGAATTTTAACAGGGCAGCAAGTAATAGATGTTGGAGATGATGTGGCAAGAAAGAAACTCCTACATTGTTGGTGGGATTGTAAAATGGGGCAACCACTCTGGAAGGCAGTTTGGCACTTCCTCAAAAATCTGAACATAGAAATTCCATATGACCTAGCTATCCACTACTTGGAATAAACCTGAAAATATGAGGACTGAAACACAAGCTGGGTTTGTACAGAAATGTTCATAGCAGCATTAGTCACCAGCACAAAAACATGGAAATAGCCCAAATGTCCAATCACAAACGAATGAATTGAGAAATTATGGTATGTTCACAAAATAGAATACTATGAAGCATGCAGGAGCAGTAACTATACATTATTACCTAACTTGGGAGGGACTGGAGAGCATTATGCTGAGTGAACTAACTCAGTCCCACAAGGATAAATATTGTATAAAACTGCTATTGTAGAATGAGTATAAGGATCCAGGAAGGGTGGGAGAGGCTGGGAGCAGATAGATGTGGATGTGCAGGGGGAAGGGGTGATTAATCATTGGGTTGTACAATTTGATAGGTGGGGGGTGAGGAAAATTGAAAGAATTTGTTCAAATTTGTATTCAAATTTTGTAAATAAACTAGTAGAGAAAGAAATGTAAAAAAAAAAAAAACCCAAACCCCCAACACACACAGCAAAAAACCTTGCCTCTCAATAATCACATTGAATGAGAATGGTTTAAATGCATCACTTAAGAGTAAAAGAGTAGCAGATTGGATAACACCCTTCCCCCAAATACATCAATATACTCTCTAAAAGAGATACACCTTAAAAGTGAAGATAAAAAAAAAGGCTAAAAAGAAAAGATTGGGGAAAAAATATACCAAGTAAATGGTAACCAGAAAAAAACAGGAGTAGTGATATTAATATCTGATAAAATAATTTTCAATGCAAAAACCATCAAAAAGAACAAGAAAGATCACTAAATAATGCTTAAAGGGTCAGTGGAACAAGAGGACCTAGCAACAATAAATAGCAATGCACCAAATGAAAGAACTGCAAAATATATACAACAAACATTAACAAAATTAAAAAAGGAAATGTTGCTGCTATGTGTCATCAACTCGCTTACGACTCATAGCGACCCTACATACAAGAGCCCTAAACACTGCTCTATCCTGTGCCAACCTCGCCTTCTCCAACACACTTTTCCCCAACACCCAAATCACAGACTCGATCCATCTCATCAAGGGTCTTCCTCTCCTGTGTGGTTCCTCCACTCTCCCAAACATGATGTCCCTCTCCAAGGACCAGTCCCTCCTTGCAATATGCCCAAAGTATGTCAGACGAAACTTCAGAATCTTTGACTCCAAGGAACATTCTTGCTTCACCCTCTCCAGGACAAACCTGTTTATTCTCCTAGCAGTCCATGGTATATTCAAAACACTAGTATTGTATTTGGAGACTTCAATACACGACTCTCAAGAAAAGATAGTATTACCAGTAAAAAACTCAACAAAGATGCTGAAGAATTAAACCAGACAATAAATCAACTTGATCTCATAGATATATATAGGCTAATGCACCCCCAAAAAGCACAGTATACCTTCTTCTCCAATGTGCAATGAACGTTCTTGAGAATAGATCACATTTAGGCAAACATCAATACATTTAAAAACACAGAATTAATACAAAGCATCTTCCCAGACCACAATGCTACAAAATTAGAAATAAATTACAAGAAGATAAAGGATAAAAATCCATACATTTGGAAACTGAACAACACCTTGCTTGAAACTGAGTGGGTGCTAGAAGAAATAAAAAATGAAATTTAAAAGTTTCTTGGAACACATGACAATGAAAACATCTCTTACCAAAACCTTTGGGAAACAGCCAAAGCAATAATCAGAGGTCAATTTATGGTAATAAGCAAACACATCAGAAGGCATGAAAAAATGAACCATTGACTCTCTAACACAACATCTCCAACAAATTGAAAAAGAGCAGCAAGAAAACCTGACACTCTCTGAAAAAATTATAAAAATTAAGGCAGAAATTAAATAGAACACAGAAAAACAATTGAAACCATCAACAAAACTAGGAGGTGGTTCTTCAAAAAGGTAAATAAAATCTACAAACCACTAGCAAAACTAACAAAGGAAAAGACACAAATAAGTCAAATAAAATATAAGACAGGCCACAGCAGAACCAACTAAAATACAAAGGCTATCAATGGAATATTATGGAAAAACCATGTTGTTGTTGTTGTTATGTGCCGTTGAGTCACTTGCGACTCATAGCGACCCTATGTACAACAGCCCTAAACTCCACTCTGTCCTGTGCCAATCGCACTGTCTCCGACACTCCCATCCCAATTATCCCAGTCACTGAATCAATCCACCTCATAGAGGGCCTTCCTCTCCTGCGCTGTCCCTCCACCCTCCCAAGCATGATGTCCTTCGCCAAGGACCCATCTCTCCTCACAACATGTCCAAAGTATGTTAGACAGAGCCTCAGAATCCTTGCCTCCAAGGAGCCACCCGGTTTAACCCTTTGCAGGACAAATCTGTTTGTTTTCCTAGCAGTCCATGGTATTCTCAATACTCTTCTCCAGCACCACAGCTCAAAGGCATCAATTCTCCTTCTATCCTCCTTGGTCCAACTTGTCCAACTCTCTGATGCATAACAAGTGATTGCAAAGACCATGTCCTGTAGCAGACACACCTTAGTCTCCAGAGAGACACCATTGCTCTTCAGTACTTTGGAGAGGTCCCTAACAGCAGACTTTCCCATGGCAATGCACCTTTTCATTTCCTGGCTGCTAGTGTCAAGACTGTTGACTATGGAGCCAAGCAAACTAAAGCTGTCAACAATCTCAATCTCTTCACCATCCATCCTGATGCTGCCAATTGGTCCAGTGGTGAGAATCTTTGTCTTCTTGACATTGAACCTCAATCCATACTGAAGGCTGCAGTCCACAAAACTCTGCAGCAAGCGCTTCAGGTCCTCCTCAGTTTCAGCAAGCAGGGTTGTGTCATCCACATAACGCAGATTGTTGATAAATCGTCCACCAATCCTGACCCCACATTTCTCCTCATAGAGCCCAGCCTCCCGGATAATCTGTTCTGCATATAGGTTGAAAAGGTATGGAGATAGGATGCATCCCTGGGGTACGCCCTTCCCAATTTTGAACCATGCCGTGTTCCCTTGCTCTGTTCTGACAACTGCCTCCTGGTCCAAGTATAGGTTTTGCATTAGAACGATCTAGTGTTCTGGGATTCCAATTCTTCTCAGAGTCAGCCATAGTTTGTTATGATCTACACAGTCAAATGCCTTTGCATAGTCAATGAAACACAGATAGACATTCCTCTGGTATTCCCTGCTTTCAGCCAAGATCCATCTAACATCAGCTACAATATCTCTAGTACCACAACCCCTTCTAAACCCAGCCGGGACTTCTGGTAGTTCTCTGTTGATATGCTGTTCCAGTCGTTTTTGGATAATCTTCAGTAAAATCTTGCTTGCATGTGAAATCAGTGAGATTTTTCTGTAGTTTCCACATTCTGTTGGGTCACCTTTCTTTGGGAAAACCATACTCAAACAAATATGAACACCTAGAGGTAATGTGAAAATACTCAGAAACTCACAACCTACCTAAACTGACAGCAACCTAATTTGAACACCTCAACACACCCATTACAAAAGAAGAAATTGAAAAGGTAATACAACAACTTCCAGCCAAAAAGAGCCCTGGACCAGATGGTTTTACAAGTGAATTTTATCAAACATTCAGAGAAGAACTGTCACCAATTCTACATAAACTATTTCAGAAAATAGAAAAATATGGAATTCTTCCAGATTCATTCTACGAAGCAAACATAGACTTCATACCAAAGCCAGATAAAGACAGTACAAAAATAGGAAACTATAGGCCAATATCTCTCATGAACCTAGATGCAAAAATACTAAATAAAATCCTGGCCAATAGAATCCAATGATTGTTATTATAGGCCATCGAGTCACCTTTGACTCATAGCGACCCTATGTACAAGTGTCTTAACCCTGCTCTATCCTTTGCCAATCTCATTGTCTCTGACACACCTACCCACATTACCTCAGTCACTGAATCAACCCATCTCATTGAGGGTCTTCCTCTCCTGCGCTGTCCCTCCACACTCCCAAGCATAATGTCCCTCTCCAAGAACTGGTCCCTCCTTGCAACATATCCAAAGTATCTCAGTTGAAGCTTCAGAATCCTTCCTTCAAGTAGCAGCCTTGGCTTCACCACAGCTCAAATGCATCAATTCTCCTTCTATCCTCCCTAGTTATTTTCCATCTCTCTGATGCATAGCAAGTGATTGCTAAGAACATGCACTGTATCAGGTGCACATTAGTCTCCAGACTGACATCGTTGCTCTTCAGTACTTTAGAGAGGTCTCTAATGGCAGACTTTCTCATGGGCAATATATCTTTAATTGCCTGGCTGCTGTTGCAAAGAGTGTTAATTGTGGAACCAAGCAAACTAAAGCTGTGAACCATCTCAAGCTTTTCACCATCCATCCTGTTGCTGCTAATTGGCCAAGCGGTGAGAATCTTTGTCTTCCTGACATTGAACCTCAATCCATACTGAAGGCTGTAGTTTCCAAAGTTGTGCAGCAAGTGCTTCAGGTACTCCTCAGTTTCAGCAAGCAAGGTTGTGTCATCTGCCTAACGCAGATTGTTGATCGATCTTCCACCAATCCTGACACCACATTTATCCTCATAGAGCCCAGCCTCCCAAATAATCTGTTCTGCATAAAGATTGAAGACACATCCCTGGTATACACCCTTCCCAATTTTGAACCATGCAGTGTTTCCTTGCTCTGCTCTGACGACTGTCTCCAGGTCCAAGTTTAGGTTTCACATTAGTATGATCAAGTGTTCTGGGATGCCCACTCTTCTCAGAGTCAGCCACAGTTTGTTGTGATCCACACAGTCAAATGCCTTTGCATCTTCAATGAAACACAGATAGACATTTCTCTGGTACTCCTTGCTTTCAGCCAAGATCCATCTAACATTAGCTACAATATCCCTAGTACCACGATCCATTCTAAACCCAGCCTGCCCTTCTGCCAGTTCTCTATTGATGTGCTGTTCCAATCATTTTTAGATAATCTTCAGCAGAATCTTGCTTGCATACAATATTAATGATATTGTTTGATTATTTCCACACTCTGTCAGGTCACCTTTCTTTGGAATGGGAACAAATAAAGATTTCTTTCAGTCAGTTGGCCAAGTGGTTGTCCTTCAGATTTCTCGGCACAACTTGGTGAGCACATCTAGGGTAACATCTGTTAGTTGAAATATGTCAATTGGTATACCATCAATTCATGGGGCCTTATTTTTAGACAATTCTTTCAAAGCAGTTTGAACTTCTTCCTTCATCACTGCAGGCTCTTGCTCATATGTTGTTTCATGAAAATCTTCTGTGTCTGCAAATTCCTTTTGGTATAATGACTCTGTATACTCTTTCCATTTTCTTTTAATACTTCCAGGATCATTTCATATTCTGCCCAAAGCATCCTTAAGTATTGCAACTCAAGGCTTGAATTTCTTCTTCAGTTCCTTGCGTTTAAGAAATGCTTTTTTGTAGAGTTCAATAGTGTCTGCTGCTTCAGAGACATTGTAGTGATGGTGCTATTGTACTTGTTTTTAACATCTTTTCTTCTGGCATGTGTGTGACAAATGATGGGATAATTGTATAATTATCTGTTCATTGTGTTGGTTGGGAGAGGGTGAGGAGTGGTTGTTGTTGGTTGACATCTAATACTGTACAGGTGAGGTACATGCTGAACCTTGCTCTGATGGAATATGTGGTTGCTCTAGCCCAGTGTGTTATGAGGTCTGCAATGAGAGTAGTGTGGGAATAAGCTCACTGAAGGGCCTGGTGAATTGTTGCATCTCCTCGCTGCTGCTTGGTAGAAGGGGTCTTCATGTCTTTGCTTAATTTCTAAATCTCTCACTATTCATCAGAGGCTGTTGATGAAACAGACTCTCCTCAGTTCAGTGATTTTCCTGTGTTACTGCGCCCTTGTGGGGCTTTGGTGAACCAGTGTGAAGGAGCTGCCTCCCAGCCCAAAGGCTAAATTTGTCACCCCCATGGAAAAGAAGGAGGGGAATATTCCCTCTGTTGTGCCCACAGTGCCCAAGAACCCACCACAGCGCTAGCTATGCATCAGTTCCAGCCTCAAGGCACCTAAGAACAATAGTACTTCACCTTTAAATTTTTTGCCTCTGGCCAGAGTTGAGTGCAGCTCACACTTGTTGAACAAGATAAAGGTGTGATCAGTTGTAAGGTGAAACTATGAGGTGGTGTCTCATGGGCTGACTGGGATGATAACAGGCAGTGGACAATAGCTTGGGCTTTTGTGCCATCCTCACAGTGTCTGTCCATATCTGTGGGTTAGAGCACTGTGTGACAGTTTCACATAAAGTCTCTGTGCAACTTTCTATCTCATGTTGGATGCAAATCAGCCTCTCCTCAAAAGAAATGAAAAGACCTTGCCACTGAGCATCTGCCTGTGTCAGAGGGTTGGAGTTGTGACACTGCACAGTACACCCAAGTGAAGTTCATACTTATGCTTTAGGCAACTACTTTGTTCTATTGTACGCAAATCCACACACCCCCCTACCCCACCCACACCCCCTACACCCCACGCCCTCCTGTAGCCTATACTGCCCTCAGGTACCATGCTGAAAATGATTTTGTTAAGGACCCAGCATCCTCAAGTCAGCAAGGGGCCTCTCCTCACATTGATGAATAAGCCTGTTTTCCAATGAATATTTTCTCAGCTGGTCATCTGTGGGCACAGGGCCATGGAGTCTTGTATTTTGTGTGACAGTGGTTTAGTAGTGATAGGCTCTGTCCTTCTTCACAATTGTGAATTTAAAAAGAGGCTTATCCACCATGGGTTTGTCAAAAGAGAAGCCCAAAGTCTGTATGGCGACAGCTTCAATTTTAAAATGGCTCTTTGGTTTTGGAGAAAAAATGCTGCTTTTGAGATTGACACATGACACTTTGACTCCCATGCAGCAAGGGTGGTTTAGAATTAATAAAACAGCTTGATTTTATAGTTGTTTTGTCACTGAAGAATATCCACTGTATGGTTATGCAAGGGAGAGCTGGTGGCCTAGTGGTTAGAAGCTGAGCTGCAATCCTGAAGGCACCAGTTGCTCTATGGAAGAAAGATGGGCAATCTCCTCCCGTGTAATTTACTTCCTCTGAAAACCTATAGGAGTATCAACTATGGTTAGATTCAGACTCAACAGTATACAACAATAGCATCATTACACTATCATTTGCTTATCCATTCTTTTTAAAGGACATGTTTACGGTCTCCAGGTTTTTTTTATTATTAATAAATCTGTAATAAACATTTCTATGTGTGTCTATGCTTTCATATCTGTTAAGAAAATATGTATGTATGGGCATGATTGATAATTTGTATGGTAAAACTAGATTTTATTTTGCAAAAATCTGCCATACTGTCTTCCACAGTGGTTGTACCATTTTGCATTCCAAGTAGCATGAGAATTCTTGTTGCTTCACAGTCTTGCCACTGTATAGTAATGTCAGTATTTTGAATTTCAGCCATTGTTATAGGTGTGCAAGTGGGTTTTGGTGGGTCAGTGATAAAATTCTAGCCTTCCATGTAAGAAATCCAGGTTCAATTCACAAGCACTACAACTCCTGTTCAGCCACCACCTGTGAGCAGAGCTGCCATAATAATACAGACTAGAAAGGATTGGCAATCTACTTCCAAGAAGACAGTCAATGAAATCTCTTTGAATCACAACAGCCCAGTCCACAACTGATTGTGGGGTCATATAGGACTGGACAGTATTTCATTGCATTGTGCACTTGGTTTCAAAAATAATAATTATATGCCAAAGATAAGGAAATTAAAATTTTTTTACCAAATCTTGCAGTCTCAAAATTGACCAAACAAGCATTCATTAATGATAGCTGGTGAATGGAAAGTAAAATTTGGGAATAATGAAGAAAAAGTGGTGGTCAGAAATAACGGACTTGGTGACAGAAATGAGGCAAGAAATAGAATGATCAAATTTTGTATCTTCAACAACCATTGTTTCTGCACAGAAAAAGTTATCTCAATGAATTGTACATTGTATGGTGTACTAGATATTGGCAAGTGCAAAGAAGGAAAACCAGTATATATTTCACTTCCTCATTTTCTACATGCAAGCCCAGAGATTGCAGGAAACATTGAAGGCTTAAATCCAATGAAGAACATAGGACGTATTTGGATGTGGAACCTATAACTGGATTCACTTTACAATTTGCAAAACGTCCTCAAATTAATATATTGGTCCAGCCAACAAAAAAATTTGAGACCTTAAAGAATCTGAAGAAGAACTATCTTGTGCCTATTCTTTGGCTTAATGAGACTGGTATCATTGGTGAGGAAAAAGCAGAAATGTTCAGAAATCAAGTGACAGGAAAAATAAACCTCCTTGGCCTGGTTGAAATGGTCTTGCTCAGTGTTGGTGTGGTGATGTTTGTGGCTTTTATGATTTCATATTGTGCATGCAGGTCAAAGAAAGTAAAATAAGAAGTAATCGGAGTCTCTGCACTCATGCACCAGCTACATCGGAACTTGGTAACATCGGTGTACAAAATGAAGACCTTATCTCTTAGTTGAAGAAACGGACGGCATTACTTTTTTTGCCCTAACCAGCAGCACCTTTCTAAAGGATAATTATGATGCCATTTAAAATCCATCCTGTCCCCAAAAAACCATCAAAGTCAGAGCTTAGAAAATGAAATTGATCGTAGTTTCTACAGACGTGACTCAAGCAAGGATCAATTTGGAACTGATTTACAAGTTGGTTCTGTGAGAGAGGAGTGGACACTTGAAACAAGTCCTGGGCCCTTGCCCCTCCTGTCTTCCACATCAAGGTGTGAACACCATCTTCACCAGTGTCTCTGTTCCTGCCTGATTGTGGCTGACAGATCCTAGGATTGGTGTTAGTACAACACATGCTATGAAATGAACACCAAATATTTTGAAAGACATTTAATAACACAAAGAAAATGATGGATTTACTGGTTGATGAGCCATTTACTATCCATTAGTTCATACCTTTCTTATAGAACCCTTTCTACAGTGGCAATAGGCATCATAACAATGTTTCTTACTTTCTAACACTAGAAGCATATATATATATTTGCCACTGATCATGCAAATGGATATCTTTTCTGGCACATTTTAACTTTTTTGTTAAGTTACACAACTGTTTTGAAAATCGGAGTAGACTTTAACCTTTCTACTCAGTTGCAACTTTATGCTTGGCAAGTTAAGAATGCTGTGCTAGTATTAAAAGATGTAAATGATAATAAAAGAATTATCATATTGGAAAAAAATTTGTATGTTCAATGATTAATTCATTGCAAATGCCTTTTTTAAAAAACCACAAACGGTGACTTTATACATGAGCCTCATCTATGGACTGCATAGGAATCATATTGAATTCATCTTTTGGAAGAAATCATTGGAGAAGTTCAATATTAGCAGTCAAAACTAGGCCAGGGGTCTACTGTGGAACAGACCATCAATAATTACTCATGTGCAAGTTCAAATTGAGGCCAAATAAAATGAAAGCAAGTTCATTAGAACCCAAATATGATCATGAGTCTATCCCACTCAAATTTAAAAATCATCTTAAGTTTGAAACATTGAGCACCAATGATCAAAGACCAGACAAGTTGTGGGGTTGCATCAAGGATATCATCCACCAAGAGAGCAAAAGGTCATTATAATGACAGAGGAGAAAGAAATAACCAAAGTGGATGTCAGAAGAGACTCTGAAAATTGCAGTAGAGTGTCAAGAAGCCAGAACAAAAGGAAAAGATGCTGAAGTAAAATACCTGAAGATTTCAAAGGTCAGCTCAAGGACAAAGCAAAGTATTGTGATGGAATGTGCAGAGAGCTGGAATTCGAGAATTCCTATACTCTATATTTCTAGAGGTGAGAGAACTGAGAAAGAAACTAAATCTTTGAGCC
Source organism: Elephantulus edwardii (assembly GCF_000299155.1). NCBI lineage: Eukaryota > Metazoa > Chordata > Mammalia > Macroscelidea > Macroscelididae > Elephantulus > Elephantulus edwardii. Next base: position 899,890 of record NW_006399916.1, read on the forward strand.
ACAATATTGAAGGATGCTATAGGCAATATGGTGACTGATCCAGGAAGCATCAAAAGAAGACAGAGGAGAATACATAGAGTCACTATACCAGAAAGAATTTACTGACAATGAAACATTTCAGAAAATACCATTTGAACAAAAGCCAACAGTAATTTAAGAAAGAGTTGAAGCTGCATTGAAGGAATTTAAAAAGCTAAAGCCCTAGGAATCGATGGGGTATCAATTGACATGTTTCAACTGACAGATGCAGCCCTGGATGTGCTTGCCCGTTAATGCCAGGAAATTTGGAAGACAGTTATCTGGCTGAGTGACTGAAAGAGATTCATATTTGTTCCCATTTCCAAGAGGTGATCTAACAGAATGTAGAAACTATTGAACAATATCATTAATATACCATGCAAGCAAAATATACCTGAAGTTCATTAAAAAATGGCTAGAACAGTATATAGATAGGGAACTGCCAGAAGTTCAAGCAGAATTTAGAAGAGGCCTTGACACCAGGGAATATCATTGCTGATACCAGATGGATACTGGCTGAAAGTAAAGAATGCTAGAAGAATGTCTATTTATGCTTTATTGACTATGCAAAGATGTTTGACTGCATGGATTATAACAAGTTATGGTTAGCATTGAGAAGAATAGGAATTACAGAACACTTTATGTGAAACATATAACTAGACTAAGAGGCTGTTGTGTGAACAGAACAAGGGTACACTACATGGTTTAAAATTAAGAAAAGTATGGGCCAGACCTTTTCTCTCCATACCTAGTCAATTTGTATTCTGAGCAAATTATTGAAGAAGCTGGACTACAAAGAAGAATGTAGCATCAAGATCTGAGGAAGACTCATCAATAACCTTCAGTATGCAGATGACTATGGGACACTTGCTACAGAAGATCAAAGAACATAGCTTCCATATGGATTGCACTTCAACAACAAGAAAACAAAAATTTTTCACACTAGACTGATAGACAACATCATGATAGATGGAGAAAAGATTTAAGTTGTCAATTATTTCATCTTACTTGGATTCACAATCAATACTCTTGGTACCAGCAGTCAGGAAATCAAGAAGACTTATTGCACTAGGAGAGTGCAGTCAAGGACTTCTCTAAATTATTGAGGGGTAATTATGTCAGTTTGAGGACTAAAGTGTATCTAATTCAGGCCATGGTCCTTCTGATCACTTACTAGGCATCTGAGAGCTGGACAAAAAAACAAAGATTACAGAGAATTAAAAATGCTTTTGAGCTGTGATGTTGGAGAATAGTACTTAATAACCCATGGACTGCCAAAAGAACAAATATGTCTTGGAGAAAGAACCTCCAGTTTGCTCCTCGGAGACAAAAATAATAAAGTTTCATCTGACATACTTCAGGCATGCTGCTAGAATAGGCTATACCTTGAAGAGGGGAAATGTCATGATTGGAAAGATAGAGGGTCAGTGAAAGAGAGAAAGATCCTCAATTGGATAAATTGACTACTACAGTGAGCCCTAGCATGTCAGGTAGTGTGAGGATGGCACAGGACAGGACAGGGTTCAGACCTGTTGTTCATAGGGTTGTGATGAGTTGTGCTGGCACCTAACAACAACAACAACAACATTTTAGTTCTCATTTCAGGTATTTTATTTTTTGAGTCATAGAATGTCTATTCTGCTAATTTTTAATACCTTCAATTTTCTCCTCATTATATTTATTTACTTAACTCTTTGAGTACAGTTACCATAGCTTTTAAATTTTTGTCTGGTAACTGCATCATTTCTGGGACTATATTTTTTGTAGTTATGGGTCATATTTAAAAAAATTTCTTATATGTCTAATATTTTTCTTTTTTTATTGGTATTGGACATAAATTATAAAATATTAAAATGAAATGTGCAAAAAGCTGGATGGAGTCAGAAAATCAAAAAGGCCGGACTCGCTCAGCATTTCTTAAGCTCAAGGAACTGAAGAACAAATTCAGACCTCAAGTTGCTGTAATCAAGGATGCTTTAGGCAGAATATTAAATGATCCAGGAAGTATTAAAAGAAAATTGAAAGAATATACTGAGTCACTGTATCGAAAGGAATTGGCAGACACAGAAGAATTTCATGAAACAACATATGAGCAAGAGCCTATGGTGATGAAAGAAGTTCAGGCTACTTTGAAGGACATGGCAAAAAATAAGGCTCCAGGAATAATTCAGCTAATAGATGCTGCCCTGGACATGCTCACCAAGTTGTGCCAAGAAATCTGGAGAACAACCACTTGGCCAACTGACTGGAAGAGATTTGTTCCCATCTGAAAGAAAGGTGACCCATCAGAGTGTGGAAACGATACAACAATCTCACTGATTTCACATGCAAGCAAGATTCTACTGGAGATTATCCAAAAATGACTGGAACAACACATTGGCAGAGAACTGCCAGAAGTCCAGGCTGGGTTTAGAAGGGGTCGTGGTACTAGGGATATTGTAGCTGATGTTAGATAGATTTTAGTTGAATGCAGGGAATACCAGAGGAATGACTATCTCTGTTTCATTGACTATGCAAAGGCATTTGACTGTGTGGATCATAACAAACTGTGATTGACTCTGAGAAGAATGGGAATCCCAGAATACTTGATCATTCTAATGCAAAACCTGTACTTGGACCAGGAAACAGTCATCAGAACAGAGCAAGGGAACACTGCATGGTTCAAAATTGGGAAGGGCATACACCAGGAATGCGTCCTATCTCCATACCTTTTCAACCTGTATGCAGAACAGATTATCTGGGAGGCTGGGCTCTGTGAGGAGAAATGTGGGGTCAAGATTGGTGGAAAATCTATCAACAATCTGTGTTATGCAGATGACACAACACTGCTTGCTGAAACTGAGGAGGACCTCATGCACTTGCTGCAGAGGGTCAAGGACTGCAGCCTTCAGTATGGACTGAGGCTTAATGTCAGGAAGACAAAGATTCTCACCACTGGACCAATTGGCAGCATCAGGATGGATGGTGAAGAGATTGAGATTGTTAACAACCTTAGTTTGCTTGGCTCCATAGTCAACATTCTTGGCACCAGTAGAGAGGAAATTAAAAGGCATATTGCCATGGAAAAATCTGCTGTTAGGGACCTCTCCAAAGTACTGAAGAGCAATGGTGTTTCTATGGAGACCAAGGTGCACCTGATACAGGCCATGGTCTTTGCAATCACTTGCATCAGAAAGTTGGACAATGGCTAGGGAGGATAGAAGGAGAATTGATGCCTTTGAGCTGTGGTGCTGGAGAAGAGCATTGAGAGTACCATGGACTGCTAGGAAAACAAACAGATTCATCCTGGAAAGGATTAAACTGGGCTGCTCCTTGGAGGCAAGGATTCTGAGGCTCTGTCTAACATACTTTGGACATGTTGTAAGGAAAGACCTTGGAGAGGGACATCATGCTTGGGAGGGTGGAGGGACGGTGCAGGAGGGGAAGACCCTCTATGAGATGGATTGATTCGATGACTGGGGTAATCGGGATGGGTGTGTCAGAGGCTGTGCGGTTGGCACAGGAGAGAGCAGGGTTTAGGGCTGTTGTGCATAGGGTCGCTATGAGTCAGTCGCAAACGACTCGATGGCACATAACAACAACAACAACAATAATTAGATAAAGAAGTGACCGTTAGGAACTTAACTATGAGGAAGGAGAAGAAAATGACGTGAAGTAGGAAAAAATAAAATCAAGGGCACAGGTTTCAGGATTTATTTAACATAGGGAAGAGTTATCTTCACTTTTCATTATTCATTAGGGCATCATTACTGTGACTGATAGAATAATAATGATATCTGAAAGTAAAGGGCATTCTACACACTTTATCTGCAAAACAAAAAGAATTGCTTTGGAGCCTTTTCCCCTCCCCCCCCCCCATAGAAACTACATTTGTAGAGTGCTTATTCTTGGTCCTTCACCTCTCTGAGGGCTCTGTGGAGCCAGGGTCCTGCTGTGCACACAGACTTGACCTTAGAGGCCAGCCAACATAGCTTCACAGAACCTGTGTGAGTGACTGCTCACACTGAAGGGCTAGGTCAGCATCCTCTCTAGTGTTTCCTTCCTTAATCTTGTTCCCTGGGTGGTAAACTTGATAAACCAGAGACTTGATTCATTTTCTTTTAGGGTATTGTTGGGAGTTGGGTACACAGTGTTTGTCTACCCAGCCATCTTAGATTTGCTAACTTGACTTACAGAAACTCTGTGCACTGGTAGACTTTTGCTTGGGCCCATTGGCCTTTGAGAGAAGAATGCACGTGAAGCAAGCAGAGTAAAAAAAGTAGGGTCTCTAAGCAGGTTCCAGAACTGCTCAGGTGGCTAAGGGGGAGTAGCTGCTACTTTTCAACTGACTCACCTACGCACAAGGAGACAATATTCCTGAAAATTTACCTCACTGTAAAATCAATGGGAGCCCCAGTGGAATGCTGAGTCATTCTGATGAATACTGCCAGCTGTTTGCGCAACTCTCTTTTATCACCGGAAGATCTTTAGTAATTGTGGGCACACCTCTTATTTCAATAGCTTCAGAGAGGGATTGTTGACACCTTAGATTAAGCCTGTGGTGATCTATGCCACCTTTGCCATTCAAAAAGTCAAAGAACTATCATGTGCTAAAAAATCAGAAAATATTTGAAGGTTTAGACTTAAAAAATTTTCTTTGAAACCTTGAAGTCTTAACACCTCCCTCAGTTCCTTATATGCTGGAAATGGTTAGGAACCCTCACATCTTAAGTGCATAAAAGTCTTACTTATTCTCTACCTCTCTCCTCAATCTAAAACCTTCTTCCCCCTCAATCAAGTACCCCCCTCCCCACAGAACATAGACTACTGTGCTTCTGTGGTGTGAAGGAGTCACATATTCCTTGCCATCTGCCAGTTAGATTCACCCAGGTTTTCTGTGTAATGTTGTTGTTGTTATGTTATGTGCCTTCAAGTCGCTTGCTACTCATAGCAACCCTATGTACAACAGCCCTAAACTCTGCTCTGTCCTGTGCCAATCGCACTGTCTCTGACACTCCCATCCCGATTATCCCAGTCACTGAATCAATATGTGTAATAGCGTTGTTTTTACCAATGTTATGTTGCTAAACATCCTTTGGGCTACGTCGGATCAAATATGTGAGACAAAGCTTCACCATCCTTACCTCTAAGGAGCACTCTGACTGCGCTTTCTTTAAGTCAAATCTGTTTGGTCTTGTAGCAATCCATATGCTATTCAATAATCTTCTCCAAGACCACAATTCAAAGGTACCACTTCTTCTTCTGTCATCCTTACTTACTGTCCAACTTTTAGATGAATAGCAAGTGATTTTGATAAGACCATGGTCTGAATCATGCATGGTTTACTCTTTAAACTGACATCATTGCTCCTTAGAACTTTGGAGAGGTTCTTGACAGTATACTTTCCCAATGTTACATGCCTTTTTATTTCTCAACTACTGGAAAACCTCTTTAAATATTTGAGACAGTCAGTAGCAACTCCACAAAGATCAAGCCTTAGATGTAGGGCTAAACTTAACATGAACAAAAGGTTATCCACAAGTAGACTACTGTTTAAGTAGGTTACCCTTATTCTGTGGTGAATTTAGCCCTACACAGTTTCACATAACAATCTGTAAAAAAATATTTTTTTTAAAAAAAAATGTGGCCTAGTGGCAAGAAACTATGTTGTAATCCCAAAGGTGTGCATTTTGAAGCCACTAGCTGCTCTGAAGGAGGATGAGCGATTAGCTGCCTCTGAAAACCTGCTGGAGAGGATCAGCTATGAATTGGTTCTGACTTTACAGTACACACAACACAGTAAAATGTAAAAACAAGTTTTGAAAGTATTAAATTGATTCCCAAATAATTAATTAAGGCCAAAAATACTGAAAATATTGTTTGAAGGAAGTTCAATATTGTTTAAAGTTTTGATACTCAGCACAAAACATCACAATGTCCAATGTTGTTGTTATGTGCCGTCGAGTCGCTTGCGACTTAGCGATCCTATGTACAACAGCCCTAAACTCTGCTCTGTCCTGTGCCAATTGCACTTTCTCTAACACACCCATCCCGATTACCCCAGTCACAGAATCAATCCACCTCATAGAGGGCCTTCCCCTCCTGCGCTGTCCCTCCACCCTCCCAAGCATGATGTCCTTCTCCAAGGTCTTTCCTTACAACATGTCCAAAGTATGTCAGACGGAGCCCCAGGAGTTGCTCGGTAAGAGGATTTAAAATAAATATTCGTCTCTCTGAATTAGTTCGGTGATGTGACAGCGCATAACAACAGCAATTGAATAGGTTGTTAGTACTAGCAAGTGAGAATCCATTCATAGCTGATCCTTCAGCAGGTTTTCAGAGGCAGTAAATACATGGGAGGAGGTTTCCCATCTTTCTTTCATAGAGCAGCTGGTAGATTTTAACTGCCTTTGGGTTGGCAGCACAACTCCTTACCACTAAGTCATCTGAGCTCCCTAACTGAACATGAGTGTAAGAAATATATTGCTATGTTCCAAATAGATGAAAATTGCCTTAGAACTGAGCTCTTGCTGGTGAGATTTTGTTACTACATAATCTAATTTTTTAGATATTGAAAAGTTAAGTCCCATTATTATTTTACAGTTCACTTAAGAATGAGACATTCTTTGCATCAGTAGTTAAGAACATGAGTTACTAGGCATTTACCACAGTCTCCCTCTGGGAGCTAAGCTCAGTCAGAGGGAACTTCCTGACCCAAGAGAAGATCTCCACCCCAAGTGCAGCTCATATCCAATGACCAGTTGGATCCAAAGTCCACTTCTGGCCCTTGATTGGAGACATTGCTCAAGGTCTATTTTAGTTCCAGACTTTCTATAGGTTTCACTGAGGCCTCAACTACATCTGCGTCATAGTTCAACTTCTCCCTCTGCTCAGTTCTGTTTCCCTCATTGCTTTGAGGCTGTATTTCCTGACAACAGTACCGAAGAAACTCTTACATGCAGTCTGCATTTCAGTGTCTGTTTTGCAGGGGACCAGCCTAAGTGAGGCAGGGATGAGTTCCCAGACCAACTCCAGCCTGGCCTGAAGATTGATGTTTTATAACAGAACACTATGGTTGGCTTTCTTCCACTCCACTGTCTTGATTTTCATGTTGTCTATAGAATCTCTCCTTTGAGAGGATATTTTGGAGTTTACTATATGAGGATATGATAATTAGGGCTCCAAGTGCACATTATAGGCTAACATTTATTCACATCACTACCTTTATTAAAGACGTTGTAAGTCTTCACTCATAATTTTATAAAGCATGAAAGCTATTATAAATTACATTCTTTTATTTATTTTGTGTTACAATGTTCAATTTCATTGTCCACTCTATTTTTATTTGATTATTCAAAGCCAAATTTGTCTTCCAAAAGAAAAAAAATTATGGCACAAAGTTTTCTACACTGTTGTTGTTATGTGCCGTCGAGTCGTTTTCGACTCATAGCGACCCTATGCACAACAGCCCTAA
>NW_006399916.1:911676-926206 GCF_000299155.1 Elephantulus edwardii
TCTTCTAACAGAGCAAGAAGGCAAGCAGCTGTAACCCAAGACCACCAGTAAGGTGATAAAGCGTCCTCCGTTCCCCTCTTTACATCTATGCCCCTGTTCAGCATGAAGAAGCCAGAGAGTCAGCATCCAATTCCCAAATCAATAAGACAGTTGGTTTAATTGCTATTGGAGAATGCTTGTCATTCCTCTGTAGCATTTGGTCCCTACTGGACCCTCCTCATTTCCTTCACCTGCTCCCCCCACCGACCAAACGGTGCAGCTCTACAACTGCATCCTGGCCCATCCTCACCCTTCTGCCCCCAACCCTCACCTCCTTGTACCCCCAATATGTTTTTCCCAATAAAAAAAATTTTTTAAAAATATCACCTCAATTACCCTCGTATTCTTGCTGCTAAAAATGAGACAACTGTATCTTCAGTCTTTCTTGTGACTAAAAGTCTTCATCATACTATTCTGATGGTTAACTCTGGTAAACTCCCCAACCCATTAATCTCACCTAGGTTAATAGTTTAGTCCTAAACTATTTAAATAGTCTGGTTAACCAAGATGAATGCAGGGTTTAGAAAAGACATTGAGAGGAGGAAAAAAAAATATTCCAGGAATTCTAATGTTATATACATTTCAATTCAATTAAATCATTAATTAACAGAAAAATGTATCCTTGATCAAAAGTGGCACACCTTAAACTAATTTATCTACTTCATAGGTTACAGTTATGGAAAGAACCTTAAAACCAGTTCTTGAGTTGTTTGTGACTCTTGATGACCCTGTATACATCAGCGTAGAACTGTGTTCCTTTTCAATGGCAGATTACCATTTTTTTTAATATATAAGATTGCTGACAAAGTTTGTAAACATTGTGTTTCACATATTCTTCATTCATACAGTGTTTCCTAAATCATTCCCATGCATTATTTTATAAAATCCATCACCATTGGACCTTACCTATCATTATCATCTTTTCAGGTCCCCACCAGATTAGTCCCATTTCTTTCCCCCTCCCTCCACTCACCAAATTGTGCAACCTTGCGGTTTTGCCCCTACCCATTCACACCCCTGTGCTCCCACTCCTTCCCCTCTTGAGTCTCCATACATGTTTTACTAGTTATCCTTCTTTTTTTTACAATAATGGTGTTATGCACTATTTTTCATTATGAGATTGAGTTAGTTCACTCGGCATAATGCTCTCCAGTCTCTACCAAGCTATGCAGTACTTTTATAAATCATTGTACATGAGTGCTGCAAAGTATTCCTCAGTGGCAGATTTTATGGAAGTAGATCAGATTTTTCTTCCAAGATGCTTCTAGGTGTATTCAAACCTCCAAACTGAGCAGTCAAGCACATATGCTTTTTTCACCAGCCAGCCAATTCCAGACGGGATCTACTAGTAACCTTGGAATTTCTTTCACTTTCTCTGCAAATCACTCTATGAATCCAGAGAATTTTTTGACTCAGTATTTTGTTGACCATAGTCATTTTAATTAATTGCTATTTTAACCTCAGGTGAGTGTCTGACACTCCCACTTCCTAATTTGGGTGTGCAATGAATCAGTATAATTTAGCCAATGCAAGTTAGCTTGAGTGAGAAAATATTTATGCACTTTCATCAGTATCAGCGTTTGGAAAAATAATTGGCAGCATCAGGATGGATGGTGAAGAGACTAAGATTGTTAACATCTTTAGTCTGCTTGGCTCCACTGTCAACACTCTTGGCACCAGCAGCCAGGAAATAAAAAAATGTATTGTGATGTGAAAGTCTGCTGTTAGGGACCTCTCTTAAGTGTTCAAGAGCAACGGTGTGCCTCTGGAGACTAAGGTGCACCTGATACAGGCCATGGTCTTTGCAATCACTTGTTATGCATCAGAAAGTTGGACAATGACTAGGGAGGATAGAAGGAGAATTGATGCCTTTGAGCTGTGGTGCTGGAGAAGAGTATTGAACGGACTGCCAAGAAAACAAACAGATTCATCCTGGAGAGGGTTAAACCAGGCTCCTCCTTGGAGACAAGGACTCTGGGGCTTTGTCTGACATACGTTTGGCATGTTGTAAAGAGGGTCTGGTCCTTGGAGAAGGACATCATGCTTGGGAGGGTGGAGAGACAGCACAGGAGAGGAAGACCCTCTATGAGGTGGATTGATTCAGTGACTGGGGTAATAGGGATGAGTGTGTCGGAGCCAGTGCAATTGGCACAGGATAGAGCAGGGTTTAGGTCTGTTGTACATAGGGTCGCTATAAGTCGCAAGTGACTCGACAGCATATAACAACAACAACAACAACAAATCTGATAAGAGCTCTCTCTGAGATCTAATTGAACCAAAGCATTGGAATAATTCTTGGAAAATGTACATATTCTTTACATAATAAGCTGCTTTGTTAAGTCTCCACCTCGCTGTACCAAGATAAAACTCTCATTCTAATAAAAAACTCCATGCACATGGATTAATTCCATTTATATGTAAGCTCAATCCAAATTAAATAGGTTAACTGGGTAAGGGGCAAAAGAATACTCAACTATAAAAATATTCATCATAGAAAGATATTGAGGTAAACTTTCAACTTGAGTAAGAGTCTTGGAATTACTCTAGAAAGATAAAAGTGGTGCCAAGTGGAGGGAGCAGGCAGTCTAATTCTGTTTCACAAATATTTTCTTTTCATATCTCTGGTCTTTGTCAATCTCTAGAGTTACCAATACAGATAGGCCATGGACATCTCCTTGGAGTGGATTATTTTGCCTAGAAATCCTGTATAGCAGGTATTACCTGACTTAGCTGCAATTGATAAACTGGCAAAGTTGTTATTCGAGTTAGGCTCACCTAAAGGAGCTTAAAGGTACCGATTCTTTTGCGTGGTCTTTCCTTAATAAGAAAATGACAAAAGATTTTAGCTTATAGGGAAGGGAGGAACATTTCTTTTTGGCTTTCAGTAACAACCCAAAAAACTAAAATTCTCCAGAATTTTCTATTTGAGTCAGTTTGAAGACTAAGTTGCACCTGATTTAGGCCATGGTTTTTTCAATTACTAGCTATGCATTTGAGATCTAGCTGGACAATGAATAAAGATGGCCAGAGGAGAACCAATGCCGTTGAGCTGTGGTGGTAGCAAAGAGAGTACTGAATATCCCATTGATTGCCAAAAGAACAAACAAATATGTCTTGGAGAAGGTGCAGCAAGAGTGCTCCTTGGAGGCAAAGGTGATAAAGCTTTGTTTTACATAATTTGGGCATGTTGCTAAAAGAGACAGTTCCTTGGAGAGAGACTTCATACTTGAAAAGGTCGGCAAAAGAAAGACCCTCGACCAGATGGATTGATGTAGTGACTGCAGCAATGGGCTCAAGTGTGTTAAAGATAATGAGGATGGCACAAGATAGGACAGTTATGTTAGTCATAGGGTTGTTATGGGTCATACTCAACTCGATGGCGCCTATCAACAACAACCCAGAGAAGAAATCAAACCATATCTTGGCCTTACCTGTAATTCCATTCTGTAGTATTATCTCCAAAGGTATTGTAAGTTTACAAAAGTTTCTGGGTTTTAGAAATGTTTCTCGGTTGCTGGTAGCTGCCTCTGGGTCAGCTATGACTCAGTGTGACCTTACATACAACAGGTCAAGATATCAGGTGATATCTTGGTCCACTACCTTCATGGCTTTTATATGTTTAAGTCCACCACATCTAGTCAAGTGTCTTTTTCATTTTTGCTTTTCCTCACTTTATCAAAACTGATGTCCTTTCCTAGAGACTGGACTTTTCTGATGATGTGTCCATAGTAAGCAGAGATGCTCACCATGCTCATTTCTAAGGGACATTTGGTTTTACTTTTTCTTAGAACAGTTTCTTACATGCTTGTTGTTGTTGTGTGTGCCGTCGAGTCAGAATCAACATATAGCTGACTCTCCATTGGGTTTTCATAGGCAGTTAATTACACAAGAGTGCCCATCCTACATGCCTAAGGTGATTGAACTGACCTTGTGTCTTATGTATACCTGAAGGGCATGAGCCGCACCAAAACAAACCATGCCTCACTGGGTGTGGTGGGAGCTGATTACTACAGCATTGCAACTATGTCAAGGTATTAGGGCTGAAATTCTTAAGCAGCCATCTGCACCAACTTCCGCCTCACCTCCACCACCCCAACAACTACTGGCCTCTTGGCTCACTATCCCAGGACACTGAGATTCAGGCTGAGACCTGCATCCTTACAAAGGTGTTTCCTTCCTATCTGGCATAACCCAGGTACAAATCACGTTTCATAATGTTTTTCTCCTTTTGTTCTCAATGTTTTAAGTTGGCTCCCAGTAGCACCTGTCAACAGCACAACACCTGGGGTAGAGCTGGCTTCCAGCACAACCAGAGAGACCTGCCAACACGTTTGCTTATGATTGTGTGTGTGTGTGTGTGTGTGTGTGTGTGTGTGTGTGTGGTGGAAATTTGGGGGTTGGGGCCTCTTTAGAAATCCTGGAGAGTACTTGGGAGGGGAGAAAGAAATGTGTCAACGGTTCCTATCAGAACAAGACAGAAAACTACATTGCTAATTTTAAAGAAGCTGAGCTTTTGGCTGGACATGAGAGAAAACTGCTTAGAAAATAACAGTTCCTTCACATAGAGTGTAAGAAAAGCAGAACAAAATCCCATTGAGTTGATTCTGGCTCAGGGTGGTGTGTCAAGGCAGAACTGCTCCACAGGGTTTTCAGTGTCTGTGACCTTTTACAGAACAAAGTGCCATGCCATATTTCTGAAGCATGTCTGGGTGAACTTGAACTGTTAATCTTTAGGTTCTCAGCTGAGCATATTAACTGTCTGCAGCACCTAGGGACTCCTTTCCGAGGCTTTATTTCCTTAGCATGATTGGAAAATACCCTGTTACTAACCTGTCATGATGATCTCCGTAACTTGGAATCCTGCACTGGGTCTCAAGAGGGTGAAAGGACTACAGAGTGTGTATCAGAGAAAAAACCCTGTCCCATTTTGTCAATCTCTGAGCCTGCTGATTCATTACAAAGCAGACTTTGGCTGGCACCATATCTGTTCCCCTGCCCTACCTTGGCCTCATGGTCAGCTCCATGAAAGCCATAGGTGAGTCAGCTGGAATGGGAAAACCCACAGAGGTGTGTTTCTGGCTCTTCCAGTCACAACTGTGAGCTGTGAACAAAGACAGTCACAGCTATTGGGACCTGAGCTTTGCAGGGCAGGGTGTGGGCAGGTCCGCAGCATGGTTCCAGCAAGGCTGAGGCAGTGTGTTCAGCAGGTGGGACATGTGTACTTTCCTTCCGTTTAATAACTAGAAAGGAATTAACTCTCTCCATACAACTGCTCTCCAACTTCTGGCAGTTTTGATGAAAAATACCACTGAAAGAGAAAAACAGAATGAAACAAAAAGCCCAAACCAAATGCCTCCAACCAAGTTGATCCCAACTCATAGAAATCCTATGTGTGCCAGGGTAGAACTATACTTTGGGGTGTTTCCAGGGTGCTGGTTTTTCAGAGGCAAAAGACTTAGATCTGTGTTCTGAGATGCCTGTGGATACACTCAAACCTCCAGTACTCAGCCATTTGTCCCACAAGCACTGATATCTAGTCTGAATGACCTGTGTCTTCCTAATTTATTTCTTGTTGCTTCTCATGTTCTAGAATGCTTATCAATTAAATATGACTTCTCTGTTTTATTTTGTGAAAGAATGCTTTTTGCACATTGAAATCAAGCATCTTCTTGCTGACTGTCAATTTGAAGTCAGTACATGTGGACAGAAAAATGCATTGGTTCAGTGCGGTGTGGCATGATTTGGAGCAATTCTCCTATTTCTGCAAAAATCGAAGAAGTTCACAACAGGTTAATATAGACAACAATGTTCACCCTCTACCTCTGTGGAATGTGACTGTGTAGTGCAGTGCTCTGCCTAGCGAAGGCAAACATATTCTGTAGGAATTCTAAATGTTATTTATGGATATGAGACTTTTTTAAAAAATCTAGAAAAACATTATGAAATGTGGTTTCTGTTCATTGGGAATTGTGAGACAGCATAGCATTAGGTGAAAAGAAGTTCTGTTAGAATTACATTTCACTATGCATGGTCAAGATTGGTGGAAGATCTATCAACAATCTGCGATATGCAGATGATACAACCCTGCTTGCTGAAACCGAGGAGGAAGTGCTTGCTGCAGAGGGTCAAGGGCTGCAGCCTCCAATATGGATTGAGGCTCAATGCCAAGAAGACAAAGATTCACACCACTGGACCAATTGGCAACATCAGGATGGATGGTGAAGAGATTGAGATTGTTCACAGCTTCAGTTTGCTTGGCTCCACAGTCAACACTCTCAGCACCAGTAGCCAGGAAATTAGAAGATGTATTGCCATGGGAAAGTCTGCTGTTAGGGACCTCTCCAAAGTACTGAAGAGCAATGGTGTCTCTTTGGAGACTAAGTTGCATCTGATACAGGCCATGGTCTTTGCTATCACTTGTTATTCATCAGAGGGTTGGCCAATGACTAAGGAGGATAGAAGGAGAATTTATGCCTTTGAGCTGTGCTCTTGGAGAAGAGTATTGAGGGTACAATGGACTGCTAGGAAAACAAACAGATTCATCCTGGAAAGGGTCAAACTGGGCTGCTCCTTGGAGGCAACGATTCTAAGGCTCTGTCTAACATACTTTGGATATGTTGCAAGGAGGGACAGGTCCTTGGAGAGGGACATCATGCTTGGTAGGGTGTAGGGACAACGCAGAAGGGGAGGGCCCCCTATGAGGTGGATTGACTCAGTGACTGGGGTAATTGGGATGGGTGTATTGGAGACGGTGCGATTGGCACAGGACAGAGCAGAGTTTAGGGATGTTGTACACAGGGTCGCTATGAGTCAACGGCACATAACAAAAACAACAAATGTATCTTGATCACTGTAACACTGATGTGTCAAATGTGTTAATGGCTGATTACCCAATGCAGACAGAGAGTGGGGTGGAGCTCCCCGATTAAAACAAGCTTGGAAGGAGGAGTGGCATCCACTTCCGTAATAGCTTGCCTCTGGAAACCCTATGAACCTGGAGAGAGGATGAGAGACACCCAAGCATCGAGGACTCTCCTTCATAGGGTCGTTATAAGTCGACGGAACTTAACAACAACAACATGTATCTTGGAGTCCATAGTTAAATCTCAGGTGGTAAAATAAGAGGGTAGAGCAGGGTTTAAGCACATGGACTCTGGAGTCAACAACCCAGGTTACAATCCTAGTTTCTTATTAGAACAAAATCTTGGTTCCCATATGTCTCAAATGGTTATGGCTCTCAGCCACTAGTTCATGGACTGGAAATTTCAGTTGACTCAGAGGTGCAATATGAATTCCCCAACTTGCCCATGGACCTGAGCCAGAAATTACTCCATGACATTTTTGGCAATTATTTATCCCATCTGCAAAATTGGGACAATAGTACTACTACCTTCCAGGGTTGTTTTGAAAATGATATTTTATTTCTAAAGTGCTCAGAAGTGTCCTGGCACATAACAAACTCTGCATCAGAGTTTATTAGAGAGTGTTGGTGGCTTAGTTGTAAGGAGTTGCACTGCTAGCCCTTCAAATATCAGCTGCTTTGAGGAAGAAAAATGGACACTCTCCCCACCCCAACCCCTCTGATTTACTACCTCTGAAAACCTGCTGGATGGTCATCAGTTATTTGTTGTTTCTAATTTGACAGTGCACAAAAACCACAACATGAAGTATTTATTAAATAAAATTAAATAAAAGTGTGCATTAAAACATATCTAAAAAGAGCTCCAGTGTAGAAATGTTACAGAATATTGACATAGGCCCAAGTAATGACAGCTACCAAACCAGATGGAAGGAAATCTTTTCAACCACGTTCCCCTTTCAACCCTGTGCCATTCATCCATTAAACTCTTATTTAAAACTCTATTTACTTATTCTGCCTTTCCCTGAGTTACAATTGTTTCTGTTCACCACAACCAGTTGCTATCAATTCCACCGAGTTCTCAGGTTATAATTTTTTTCAGAAGTAGATTGCCAGGCTTTGCCTTCAAGAAACCTTTGGGTGGATTTGAACCCCAACCTTTCAGTTAGTAGGTAAGTGCTTTACCATATGTGTCAATGAGGGACTCCAATGAGTGCCTTAGTTCTTCAGATAAGTGATTTTACATTGTAAGTTTTATTTCTTTGCTAGAGTCTTTAAAGTTCCGCTGGATTCTTGTGTTACTCATAATTCTTCATTTTTCTATGCTAGGAGTCTTAATCCTTTAAAATTTCTCATTTACACATTCAATATGTGTCTGGAATTACTTTGTTATTTCTAATTCTTGATAGAATGTATTCCTTCCCATGAACTACTAAGAGAAAAAACAAATATGTCTTGGAGAAATTGCAAAAAAGGATGTTTTCTGAAGGCGAAAATGGAGAAACTTCATCTCACATACTTTAGGTGTGATGTTAGGAGAGGCCAGTCCTTGGAAAAAGGCATCAAGCTTGAAAGTTGGAGGGTTAGTGAAAGACAGGAAGACATTTTACCAGCTGGATTGACATAATGACTGTAACAATGACCTCACGTGTATCAAAGATGGTGATGATAGGGAAATATTCAGACATGTTGTTCACAGGGTTGCAAGGAGTCATACTTGACTCATTGACACCTAAGAACAACAACATGCCTTCATAATGAAAGCAGGAACGAGATACAGCACTCTCTGTACCATGACTGGGCTTTACCTTCTGAGTGAATGGATGTGTGATAGGGTCAATTGCTAGCACCATGGTCAATAAAGAAAACTGTTAACAATTTCAGTTTGCTCAGTTCCACAATCAATACTCTTGGCACCAGCAGTCTGGAAATCAAATGATTAATTGCATTAGGGAAATATGCTGTCAGGGACCTCTCCAGAGTTTTAAAGTGTGCTTGTTTCAGGCGGTAGATAATCTTCGCAATCACTTGCTATGCATCAGAAAGCTGAACAATGACTAAGGATGACAGAAGAAGATTCTATGTCATTGGGTTGTGGTGCTGGAGAAGAATATTGAATGTAGTATGGACCTCAAAGAGAACAAACAGGTCTGTCTTAGAATGAAACCAAGCTGTTCCGTTGAGGTAAGGGTATTGAAGCTCTGTCTCACATACTTTGGTCCAGGAGGGAGCAGTACTTGGAGGACATCATGTTTAGAAGGGTGGAAGATGAGAACAGCAGGAGAGGAAGACACAGATAAATTGACTCAGTAACTGAGTAACTGGGGGTAGATGAGACTAGCTCAGGACAGGGCAGGGTCAGAGCTATTGAACATAGTTTCTATGAGTTGCAGGTGGCTCAACGGCACACAACAAAACAAGTTAAACCCCAAGAAATGTCCTGAATGGGGAAAGAAACTCAAAGAAATATCATCCATTTGAAACATGGTAATGAAGATAAAAGAAATGACGCTGGAGATAGAATGATAGATTTTTTTTCCTCTATTAAGTAGTTCTTTATTTTATGACAAAGCTTGTATACATTGTGTTTTCTACTATTCTTCATTCATATTATGTTTCATACAATTATTGTCATGCATTATGTTTTATAAAATCAATCACCATTGGATCTTGCCCATCATTACCCAGTTTTTTCAGATTCTTCTGGATCTTTCCCATATCCTTCACCCTTCCTTCAAGCCAACAAATTGTGCAACCTTGTGGTTTTCCCCCTACCCATCCACACCACTGCTCTACCCCTGTTTCCCTCCTTGAGTCTCCATACATGTTTTACTAGTTATCCTTCTTTTATTGCAATAATGGTTTTATGCACTATTTGTCATTATGAGATTGAGTTAGTTCACTCAGCATAATGCTCTCCAGTCTTTCCCAAAAAATGTAGCATTTTTTAAAAAAATCATTGCTCCTGAGTGGTGCATAGTATTCTGTTGCTTGAATGTACCACAATTTCTCAATCCATTCAGTTGTGGTTCTGCATTTGGGCTGTTACCATGTTCTTGCAATGGTGAATAATATTGCTCTGAACATTGACATACAAGACTCCATTTGTGCCTCAATTCTCATTTCTTTCAGGTATATTCCTAGTAGTGGAATAGTTGAGTCATATGGAGTTTCTGTGTTCAACTTTTTGAGGAAATACCAAACCACCTTCCACAATGGATGTATCATTTTACAATTCAACCAAAGGAGATTTCCCACCTGTTCACATTCTCTCCAACATTTATTGCTTGCTGCCCTGCTAAACTTTGCCACTGCTACTGGGATAAAATGGTCTCTCATTGTGATTTTGATTTGTATCTCTTTTATTGCCAGTGATTTTCAACATTTATTCATGTGTCTGTTGGCTATCCAAATGACTTACTTTGTGAAAAATCTTTCCATGTCTTTTGCCCATTTTATAATTGGTTAATCAATCTTTTTCTTCTGGAGGCCCTGTAATATGCGATACAGTTTTATTATGAGACGTTGTCTGAGAATGCCACTGCTAAATGTTTTTCCATGGTTAATAAGTTTTCTTTTCACCCTGTTGGAAAAAGGTTTTGATTAGAACAGAGATTTAATCTTTAGAAAGTCTCATTCTTCAATTTTGTTCTCTCCAGATTGTACATTTCTGGCTGTATTCATCAGTCTTTTTATACCATAGACTTGGCATTTTAAGCTTTAGTCTTGTTTGTCTCTTCTGTACTTTATGAGTTTGGGCTTTACTCCCAGGTCTCTGATCCACTTTGAGCTGATTTTTGTATCACAGTTGACTCAATGGCACATAAAAACAACAACAATACAATGAAGATAAAATCCAAGTAGAAGTAGTTCCCAATTTACAATGTATTCAAGTGCCATTAACCTCAAACATAAACCTCAAGCAAACTTCATTTGCCTGAAAACATAGAACCCAATTGTTAAAGCCGATTTAGAAATCAGTAAGATGTTAGTATGAAATATATGAGGGTGCTCCAGTGGCCTAGTGGCAAGAAGCTGCTTTCAATCCCGAAGGCACACAATTTGAGTACACTAGCCGCTCTGCAGAAGGATAGACCATCTTCTCCTGTGTGATTAACTGAGTCTGAAAACTCACCAGAGGGTCAACTATGGGTCAGTTTCAACTCTGTGGTACACAACAGCAACAACAATGAAATATATAAAGGGAAAAAGAAGAAGATCACATAGACAATTCTCAATTTTTTTTTACTAGAAGTATCATAACATTCCAAGTGATAATCTAGATGATCCAAATATTTCCCAACTGACAAAATGCCAGTGTCATCCAACTCTTCATCACTGTTCCTGTGTACCATCCAATTGGACCCAACTTATAGCTGACCCTCCAACAGCTGTTCCAAGTGTTCCAAGACTGTAAATTACATGAGAGGAGATTGCCCATCTATCTGCCACAGAGTAGATGATGAATTAAAACTTTGTGCCTTTTTGGTTAAAAGCACAACTCCTATCAATAAGCCACCATATATCCCTCTTCATATTAGAATAATTTTAAAAAAACCACACGGATTCAACAAAAAAACTGTTAGAGCTAGCAGATCAATTTAGTAGTTGTTGTCGTTGATTGTCCTTGAGTCGAGCATGACTCATAGCGAACCTATGAACACAAAACGTGAAGCTTTCTATAATTATCACTGTTTTTCAACATTCATAGAGTTTCCAGGGGCATAATTTAGTAGGATGGCAGGATATAATATTCATATCCAAAATTCAGTAAGATTCCTCTACAGTAACAAAGAGAACTGAGAGAAGGAAACCAAGAAAGCAATACCATTTACAATAGCCAACCCCAAACTGAGATACTTGGGAGAGAATCTAACTAGAGAGAAAAAGGACCCATACAAAGAAAACTACAGAACATTTCTGAAGAGACATTATAAAAGATCTAAATAAATGTAAAAATGTTCCCTGTTCATTGATAGGAAGACTCAATATAGTGAAAATGACAATTCTACCAAAAGCAATCTAACATGCTCTATGTAATCCCAATACAGATAACAAATTCATTTTTCAAAGAGATCGAAATGGAAATTGTCAAGTTTATATGGAGAGGAAAGTGACCCCAAATAAGCAAAACACTTCTGAAAAACAAAAGTGAAGTGGGAGGCATAGACTTCCCTGTCCTCAAAACCTACTACACAGCATTAGTAACCAAAACAGTATTGTACTGGTACAATGACAGGCACATAGACCAATGGAATAGAATTAAGAACTCAGAAACAGACCCAGATATATGGTCAACTGATATTTGATATGGAAATAAAACCTATCAAATGGGGAAATGACAAACTCTTCAACAAATGCTGCTGGCAAAACTGGACTGCTACCTGCAGAAAGCTGAAATAGGATCCTCATCTTACACCAAACACAAAAATCAACCAGAAATGAATCAGAGATCTGGAAATAAAGCCCAACACCATAAAGTTCATAAGAGACAAAATGGAACCAAACTTAGAAGGCCTAGTCTCCAGTATATAGGGGCTGCCAAGTACAGCCAGAAATGCACAATCTGAAGAGGATAAAATTGATGAATGAGACCTTCTAAAAATTAAATCTCTGTGTGTATCAAAACCTTTTTCCAACAGGGTGGAAAGAAAGCCTACTGCCTGGGAACAAACATTTGGCAATACCATCTCAGACAAAGGTCTCATAATGAAAGTTTACAGAATGCTCCTGGGCCTCCAGAAGAAAAAGACTGATAATCCACTTGTAAAATGGGCAAGAGACATGGAAAGACTTATCACAGAGGACATTTAGATGGCAAACAGACACATGAAAAAATGCTCAAAATCACCTGTAATAAGAGAGATGCAAATCCAAACTACAATGAGATGTCAACTTACCCCAGTAGGAGTGGCAAAGGTTAGTAGGGCAGCAAGTAATAAATGTTGGAGAGGATGTGGTGAGATAGAAACTCTTATACATTGTGGGTGGGATTGTAAAATGGTACAACCACTCTGGAATGCATTTTAACAATTCCTCAAAAACCCGAATTTAGAAATCCCATATAACCCAGCTATTCCACTGCTTGGAATATACCCTGAGAAAATGAGAACTGAGATACAGAGACTTGTATGCCAATGTTCATAGCAGTGTTACTCATCGTAGCTAAAACATGGAAACAACCCAAATGCCCAACCAAAATGGAATGGATTGAGAAATTATACTACATGCACACATGGAATGCTATGCAGCACGCAGGAGCAATAACAATGACTTTGTTAATTACTACCTAACATGGGAGGGACTGGAGAACATTATGCTAAGTGAACTAACTCATCTCATAAACACAAATACTGTATTAGGCTATTATTGTGAGAATGAGTACAAGGATCCAAAGGGGGCTTAATCATAGGGTCACATAATTTGATGGGTGGAGGGAGGAAGGGGTAAAGGAAAGATCTGGTGTGAAAAACAATGTATATGAACGTTATGAACTTTATAAGTAAGGCAGTATAAAATAGAATAAAAATTTTAAAAAAAATAGGTGGCTGTGTCCCCAGGTGGGCATGGCAGAGCCACTGCCTGCTGGGCATGGTGCTATGAAGGCTGGCTCAACAAGAACCTATAGGGACAGATTACTGGCAGGCAGAGTACAGAGGTCTCTGAAATCTATGAGATTCTAGCGGTGGAGCTGGGGCCACAAAAAGATGGAGTTCAACATAGAAAGTAAATTTTAAGAATCATTATCTTAAGGAGCTCTGGTAGTCTAGTGGCAAGAAGCTGCACTGAAATCCTGAAGGCACTCGGTTTGAATTCACCAGATGCTCTGCTGGAGAAGGAGGGACAATCTCCTGTGCCAGTTGGATCTGATTCAATGGTACACAAACATTATTTTTTTAAAAAGAATAAATTTTTATCATTTTTTTGTATTTATATTCATTTTAAAAAGTTTAAATACCTCTGTAACTTCATATGTAGTATTTTTAATCTTCAAAACAAAGATCAGATTTTAAAAATACTTAAAATAGAAAAAAAGAAAGGAAAGAGGCACTTGACTAACATTGTTAGGTGCTGTTGAATTGACTACAACTCATAGCAATCCTATGAATAATGAATATGAAAATTCCATCCTATTCTGTGCTGTTGTCATCATCTCTGATATATTAGTGCCCATTACTACAGTCATTGTGTCAATCTATCTTGTTGAGAGTCTTATTTTCTTTTGTTTTTTAAAAATATTTTTTATTGCTAATTTCAATGCAAATTTACTGACATTTTGGATTTCCGTTCATTCATTGTTGCCCTTTTCTCCCTGCCCAACTTTCCCCCCAGTACACTCCCCTCTTGGAAAAGTAAAAGAACAATTCTTTCATTGTTTTACAATCTCTACTCCCCAGGTCCACTCCACTATGCAGCCTTTGATCTGGACTCCTATCATGACAAAAATATCTAATCACGTACTCCTTTTAAATAGTTTTCTCCTTCATCTGTTTCAATACAGTATACATTATTGAACTCATCTTTCTCAGTCTCCTCCTAACCCCAAAGTCAGTCCTGTTTTCCAACAGTGACACCATGCAGTATTTGTCCTTTTGTGACTGAGATACTTCACTCAGCATAATGTCCTCCAGG
>NW_006399916.1:926706-930126 GCF_000299155.1 Elephantulus edwardii
CTTTATCTTGTTGTGGTGCTCAAGTATTTTATAAATTCTAGATAAAAGTCCCTTATCTGACATGTCATTACTAAATACTTTTTCCCAGTCTGCGGCTTCCCTTTTTACCCTTTTGGAGTTTTTAGATGTGCATAGGGATTTGATTCTTAGAAGGTCCCATTCATCTATTTTATCTTCTCCTGGTCGTAGGTTCTTTTCTTTTGTGGATCCTCCTCCACCTTTCCAGGCATAATGCTGTTTTTCAATGACCACACCCTCTTAACAGTAGAACCTATTTATGAAGGAGTTGTAACAGAACTACATTCTAAAGCAGGGACTACCTGTAAAATCAGAATGAATGAAAAGAATATGTAAATAATTTCATAAAACTTGGGATACAGTTGGTTAGGCTTTGAGTTTCCTGAGAGGAGTACCATTGTCTTATAAACAGATTGTTAAAAAGGCTAAACTTGTGGAGTGGACTGGGGGAGGGCATTGTATAAGAATGAAAGAATTTCTTTCTTACTTTTTGAAGAGAAAAGCGAAGGAATAAAGTGTGCAACAATGAATAAATGGAAATCCAAAGTTTCTGTAAACTTTCATTAAAATGGATTTTAAAAAGGGCGGGGGGTGGTGTTTGACTCAGTAGTACAAGGCTTTTTGCTTTCATTCACAGGGGGAAAGTCCAAAATATCCTCATGAATGAGGCACATTCTACTTGATTTGTGATACTAGAAGAGAACAAGAAATCTCAAACCTTACGAAAACAATTAATGTAGACCAATTCTTCCATTTTTCCAAGAGGTTAATTAACCAGTTTAAGATGTGTATTCACACACAGTCTCTCACTGTCACACACACACACTCTCATCATACTATCACTCTCTTTCACTCATTCACACACACACTGTCTCACCCTCTCTCTCTCTTTTGCTCCCTCACCCTCTCACATGCATTTTCTTACACACTCTCCCTCATATTCACACACTCTCAGATTCATTCTCTCTAAAATTAGTCTCTCTCACACACTCACTCACCCTCTCTCCCACACTATATTTCTCTCATTCTTTCTCATTCACACTCTCCCATACCTTCTTTCACACACTCATACTCTTTCTCACACACACTCAATCTCATACCACTGTCCTTTCACATTCTCTCTGTCTCTCTGTCACTCTCACTCTCTCCCCCCACACACTCACCTTTTCTTTCACAGTTTCACACTCATGCTCTTTCTCTCCACTCACCCTGTCTCTTACACTCACTCTATTACACACACTCACTCTCTCTCACACACATTGAATCTCTGTCACACACACATTCAATCTTTCTCACACATACTCACTCTTACTCTCTCTGCCTGTCACTGTCTCTCCCATACACATTTACTCTCTTTCACACTCATTCTTTTTCATGCATTCTCTCTCATGCTTACTCACTTTAACAAACATCCAGTCTCTCTCACACATTCTCGTAAATCATACTCAATTTCTGTCATGGTCATTCTATCACATTCACTCTCTCTCACACTCCCACTCTCTCTCTCTCACTCTCTGTCACATTTGCTCCTCTATTACTCTGTCTTTCACACTTTCATGCTATCTCTCACACACTTACTTTCTTATGCTCACTCCTGAATTTTCTCTCTCACACAAACTTACATGCTAATTTTCTGTCACACTCTCTCAAGCTTTCTTTCTCATCTTTCTTCTCTCTATTTCGTGCCAGCTCTCTTTCACATTCTCTCACACATGCACCTTCTCTCTCACACACACATTTACTTTTCTCCCTCTCTCACATTCACTTTTCTCTCACTGTCTCTTACTCTCTCTTTCTTTCTGTTATCCACTCTCTTTTTTTTAAATATATACACTTTCTATCACACACCCACTTTGTCTCATGCACACTAATACTCTATTTCACCATGTAACTTTAGATTCTTCACTGGTTCTGCAATCCCTTTCTTCCCAGGGATCAGCCACTACAGCCAAAACCTTTGTCATCCATTCTGTTCTTTAGGTGGCAAAGGGCTAAAACAAACCAAACCAAACTGTAATGCTACAATTAATTGGGCACCAACATGAATCTAGGATCCAATCAAGCTGATTTTCTTTTGCTGTGCTTTTGCATTTTCTTATGAATTAAGGTTTATCAACATTTTAAAATGTCCTTTCCCTCCTAAAATATACAATGAAGGAAAAGGGAAAGGAAAAAGTGGGAGAAAAGGCAAATGGCAGGAAGACAGGACACGACACCACAGGCCATGTATGTTCCCCAACCATGAGCATCCTTGGCCCCAAATCCAGCCTCCGTTCTGGTTCTTAGGTCTATTTGCTATACTTATTTCTATATCCCCTAAAATCTCTCTCTGGTAGGGCTGGTCAGACATGGCCAATTCATGGTTCCAACTCAAAGACACACAGCAATAACAGTAACAGAGCTACCTGCTACACTGCCAAATTCCTGATCCCATCCACTACACATATATACAGCAGACATACCTGAAAACATATATGTACACATGCATACACACACAGCCCATGATAAAGATTGACTCTTCCTTCCCTTCTGAAATCCCTTCTTCCCCAGTGTTGATCTGTCACTAGAGCCAAAGCCTTTTTCATCCCTCCTATTCTCTGGGTGGCCAAAGATCAACCTAGGCTGAACTGCACAGCTCCTGCTCTTTTGAGGAGCCTCTCCCTGCTTCTCCTGACTTCCATTCAGTGCTCAGATACTCATGCCGTCTGGCAGAGGACATTATGTGGTGCTTGACCATGGGGTGTCTGTTGTCCTGGGTCAGTGGCCTTGCCTTTTCTGATTTTCCCATTTCCATCTGTCTTCCCATCTCTGTTTATCCCAGTCCGCATTTGTGTCACCATCATGACCAACTAGAAATAGAACTGGTGTTTTCCATCAGAACTGACTCATAACTGGCCCTACTCATGGCTGACCCTCCAGCAGTTTTCAGAGGAAGTGAATTGCATGGGAGAAGATTGTGTGGCCTTGAAGTTGATTATGGTAATTCTAGGCAGCTCTGATGGCTAGTGGAAAATATCTGTACTGCCATCCCAGTAACATCTGGTTCAAATCCCACAACTGTTCCATGGAACAAAGATGGGTACTCAAGTCCATGTGATATACTGCATCTGAAAATCGGCTAAAGGATCAACTATGGGTCAGTTCCAACTTGATGGTACATAACAATAACATGCCAGTTCTACTGGGGCAGTATGGAAAGGTAACAGTTTACTAATCTGGGTTAGTGTTGTTGTTGTTGTTGTTATGTGCTGTTGAGTCACTCGCGACTCATAGGGACCCTATGTACAACATCCCTAAACTCTGCTCTGTCCTGTGCCAATCGCACTATCTCTGGCACTCCCATCCCGATTATCCCAGTCACTGAATCAATCCACCTCATAGAGGGCCTTCCCCTCCTGCGCT
>NW_006399916.1:932696-935885 GCF_000299155.1 Elephantulus edwardii
ATGCAGTGTTCCCTTGCTCTGTTCTGATGACTGCCTTCTGGTCCAAGTATAGGTTTCACATTAGAGCGATCAAGTGTTCTGGGATTCCCATTCTTCTCAGAATCAGCCACAGTTTGTTATGATCCACACAGTCATATGCCTTGGGTTAGTGTACCGAGGAATATTTGCAGTTTAGTAGGTAGTACTTCAGATGTCAATCTTGTTAATCAATCTCATTAAAATATTTACTATTCATGACAGGTCTGTGGGAAAGTGATTTGGGGGTAAGATGACCTTTGAGGCACACCCATAAAATGCATCTAGGTCCTCTTCTTCTTTCCTGTCACCTTAGTGTGTGCAAGGGATCTTGCACCAGTTACCCTACTTCCGAGATATCTGCCCATTTCTGTGACAGTACCATCTTAAAATCATTTCAAAGCCACGGCTGTTGACTCTGGCTCACAGTGAGCCATCGTTGGGTTTTTGAGGCTGTGCATATTAACAGGAATAGACTAGTGTATTCTAAGTGCCAACCTTGGTAAGCAGCTCAAAACCTCAACCTACCATTAAGGCAACTCTTGACATTAACTATCTCCATGTTGTTGTTGTTGTTATTTGCCGTCGAGTTGCCTACAACTCATAGCGACCCTATGTAAAACAGCCCTAAACCCTGTTCTATCCTGTGCCAATCTTATTGTCTCTGACACACTTACCCCCATTATCCCAGTCACTGAATCAATCCATCTCACTGAGGGTCTTCCTCTCTTGCACTGTCCCTCTACCCTCCCAAGCATGACATGCCTTTCCATAGTCAGTGTTAAGTCAGCAATGTTTCTACTTTTGAGTAATTTTTATTTCCTACTTACTGACTTGCCAGACTCTATAATCATGGGGTTGACTCTGAAAAATTTCCAGTTGGAACACAATTCTTTAATTATTCTTAAAAATTAAATTATTATTCATTCAACCTCTTCTTTACAGAAACTTTTTCAAAACCTTCTACTTTTGCCTACCACTTTTCTGAAAGTTTGCTGTACTGTGGTGGCTTGCATGTTGCTATGAAAACTGGAAGCTATGCCACCTATATTTCAAATACCAGCAACGTCACTCATGGTGGGCAAGATTCAGTGGGACTTTCATACTAAAATAGTCTAAGAAACAGGACTAGCCATCTTCTTTCGTAATAATAGGCCTTCAAAAACCTTATGAGGAATGAAAGAACATTGTTGGATATAGTGATTGAAGATGAGCCCTTCAGAGTACAAGAACTCAAAGTGAAAGTGAGGAAGGGCTGCCTTCTCTCAAAGGAGATTCCACTATAGTGACTCTGACTAAAGTTTTCACCTAATGAAGGACCTTCATTTGTTATGTGGTAAGACTCAAAATAAGGAGAGATAGCTGCAAACATCCTAGGCATTAGCAAACTGAAGTGGTCTGGTGTAGGCCCTTTTGAATCAAACAATTACATAATCAAGTATGCCAGAAATGACAAATTGAAGAGGAGTAGTGTTATGCCAAAAAGAGTATTTCAAGATCCATTCTGAAATACAATGCTGTGAGTGATAGGATATTATCCATGTGTGTACAAGGATGTTTTTAAATGTATTTATTTATTTTAAATAGAATATTAGTTTCTGTAATCAAATCCATGTAGATAAAACCTTACATATTTAATACAGTGTACTATCACTGAACAAATGGTGAAAAAAATAAATTTAACATTTCTAGACCAATGTGGCTGCTAATTTATGTACAATACCAACTCAATGTGGTACAACTGGGATGTTTTTCCACAGTTGACAGCACAGCTAAAGTTCCCAAAATTCAAATTATATATATAAAAGGCCAATTACAGTGTCTTATGCATCAATAGCAGCAACCTTTTTTCAGGCTCTGCAGTCATTGAAACAAAAACAATAGAGACATTCAGCGCACTCCATTTTTTAAAAAAATATAAAACAAAACTTCAGAAAAAAGCAAAGTTCTGTCACTGTAGTGGCACCTGGCACCATTTTATTTTAAACTTTTCAGTTATCATCTAGAAAGAAAATATTCTAGAATAGCATCATTTTTTTAAAAAAGCTCTGATATAGCAGAGTCACTGATATAGGTTCACAGAGGAATGATACAGTATGGTCTTACACCTACAATACTACAGGATACAATTTGAAAAGACACTATTTGAGACTTGATTCTACTTTTCCAGCAGAAAAGCCAAAGGATGGTGTGACATAACTCCGATACAGAAATGCACCTTTTTAGATAAACTTTCTTTTCATTTGTGGCACAATTCTAAGTACTTATTACTCTTCATAAACATCAGCTAAAGATACTTGTTAAAACAACTATTAGTCAAATATACATATTAACCATAAAATCTAAAGATGAAGATAGTGAGGATTTCTAGAACTGGACAAATAATAAGGATGACAGAAGAACTGATGTCTTTAAGTTGTGATGTTGGAGAAGAATGCTGACTACTCTATAGACTGTCAAGCAAAAAAGAAATAGATATGTCTTGGGAAAAGTGTAGTCAGAGGTGCTCCTTGGAGGCAAATATAGCAAAGCTTCATCTCACATACATGTTGTTAGAAATAGGCTATTCCTTGGGAAAGACATCATACTTGGAAAGATGGAAAGGCCAGCAAAAGAGGGGAAGACCCCCAAAGAGATGGACTGACATATGATTGCAGCTTAAGTGTGTCAAAAATTATGAAGATGGCAGAGAATAGGACACTGTTTAGATCTGTTGTTGTTCACAGGAATTTTATGAGTCATATTCAACTTGACAGCATATAATAGCAACAACAACCAACTTTTGCAGTCTAAAATTGATTGAGCATGCAATAAAGATGCATTAATTAGTGGCCAGATTGCAAAAGTTGTGAACAAATAAGAACAACTGACAGTTGGAAAATATAGTCTTGATGGCAGAAATGAGTCTTGAGATTGCATTATAGAATTTTGTACAATTAATGATTTAGTAATTGCTAATACTTTTTTAAAAATATAGAGAATGACTATACACATGGAATTCACCTGTCGGGATACACAGGAATCAGATTGACTCCATCTGTGGAAACATGTTGGAATGGTTCAATATTAAGTTAAAACCAGGCCAGGACTTACTATGGAACAGACCATCAACTATTTAAATGTGAGCTTAAATTTTTTTTCTATAATTATATTTTATTAATTTTCATAAACATT
>NW_006399916.1:938250-941912 GCF_000299155.1 Elephantulus edwardii
TATTTGACCCATTGAACAATAATGGCTTTATGGAATGGCACCAAGAAGAAAACAAAGGCAATTACCAAGACAAAGGAGAAAGAAAAGACCAAAATGGATGCCAGCACTGACTTGGAAACTTTCACTGGAATGAAAAGGAGCAGTCAAGAAATCAAAAGACATGTTGCATTGGAAAAATCTGTTGTCAGTATCTCGCCAAAGCTCTAAACAGCAAGGATGTCAGTTTCAAGATTTGGTGCCCTGATCAAAGACGTGCTATTTTTATTTGCTTCCTTTGCATCTGAAAGTTGGATAATGACAGAAAAGAATTGGTATCTTTGAATTGTGGTGCTGGTGAAGAGTATTTAATATTCCATGAATAACAAATAAATCTGTCTTAAAAGAATCTGTCTTAAAAGAAATATAACCAGATGTGGGGTGGGGGGAAGGGATGTGGGAATTGTATACTAATGAAGGAATTTTTTTTCTTTTTTTTTCTCTCTTCGGAGGGGGAAGCGAGCTGGTGGGGAGGGGTGGGGCAGGGAGAAAATTGTGGCAATGAATGAATGGAAATCCAAAACCTCTGTAAAAAAAAAAAAAAAAGAAAAAAGAAAGAAATATAACCAGAACGCTTCTTAGAGGTAAGGATGTCACCTACTTTGGTCTTATTTTCAGGTAGAACCAATCTTTGGAGTATTACGTAGGGCTGAGAAAGGTAAAAGGCCAAATAAATAGAAGAAGATCCTTAAGAAAAAGGGACTGACACAGTAACAATGACTGGGGTATGAAAGAGATTACAAGGCTGGAGTGGTAGAATAGAAGATTCAGATCTGTTGTTCTTAGGGTTGCTCTGAGTTGTAGTTGACTCAACAACACCTAACAACAACAAAAACTACTTTTGCATGCATGATACAGAATTCTCATTTAATCTCCATCTTTTAAAATTCCCTCAATGTTCTGTGATTAAGGATTTCTACTGACTTCTGTAGTCTGAACTGATCAAACATGTAATCAAGATGCATTAATATCATTGTAACTGGAGTGCAAAAGTTAGAATCAAAGAAGGATTGATAGTTGGAAAGCATGTCTTTAGTGACAGAAATGAGACTGGAGAGCAGATGATAAATTTTTTAGATATCAATGATTTATTATTTGCAAACACCATTTAAAAATATACATAAACAGTGGCTATATACATGCCTAATGGATATTGCCTGATGGAATCAAACTGATTACAACATGAAAAGAGATGGTGGAGAAGCTTAATATAAGCCATCAAAATAATGCCAAAGGTCAGATGTGGAACAGGCCATCAATTATTCATGTACAATTTTAATCTGAACCTGAAAAAAAGTAAAGCTATAAAGAGCTAAAATATTACCTTGAGTTTATCCTACCCATGTTATAAAACCAACTCACGAATAGACTTGATGTCTTAATATTAATGACAAAAAATCCAGAAGAGGTTTGTTGAGTTGCTATGTACTGTTGAGTTGCCTGCAACTCATAGTGACCCTATGCACAATAACTCTGAACCCTTTTCTTTCTAGAGTCAATCCCTCTGTCCCTGACACAGCTAAACCCCTACATATTGTGTCAATCCGTTTTCTCCAAGGTCTTCTTCTCTTGTGCTGTTCCTCCATCCATCCAAAGATGATGTACTTCTCCAAGAACAGGTCCCTCCTTGCTGCATGCACAAAATACATCAGACAAAGATTCAAAATACAACATACTTGCCTCCAAGGAGAAATTTGATTTTATCCTCTCCAGGACAGACCTGTCTGTTCTTTTAGCAGTCTATGGAAAGTTCAATATTCTTCCTCAGCATCACAACTCAAAGACATTGAGCCTTCTATCATCTATAGTCATTGTCCAGCTCTCTAATGCATAGCAAATAATTGAGAAGTCCATGGTCTGGATCAGATGCACATTAGTCTCTAGATTGATAGTGTTTCTTTTAAGCACTCTGGAAAGGTCCCTGCTAGCATATTTTCCCAATGCAATTCATCTTTTGGTTTCCTGATTGCTGACAGTGTTTATGTGGAACCAAGCAAGCTAAAATTGTTAACAATTTCAATCTCTTCTTCATCTATTATAGTGCTACCAATTAGTCAACTAGTGAGAATTTGTCTTCTTGGTGTTGAGTTTCAATCCATATTGAAGACTGCAGTCCTTGATCTTCTTCTGCAAATGCTTCAGGCCTTCCACAGTTTTAGCAAGCAAGGTTGTGTCATCTGCATAACACAAGTTGTTGCTGAGTCTTCCTCCAATCCTAACGCTACTATGTTCCTCCTCATAATGTCCAGACTCCCAAATGATTTGCTTTGCATATATATTGAAAATGTATGGAAACAGGACACATCTCTGATGCATTCTTTTCCCAATTTTTGATCCATACAGTGTTTCCTTGCTCTGTTCTGACAACTGTTTCCCAGTCCAAATATAGGTTTTATGTGAGCACAATCAGGTGTTTTGGGATTCCCATTCTTCTCAAAGTTAGGTACAATTTGTTGTGATCCACACAGTCGGCTGCTTTTCTATAGTCAGTGAAATACAAATAGGTATGATATAATTTATGAAGAAAAGGAAAGTTCATTAAAAACAGAGAAAAAAGGAAAGACAAAAACGGATGCCAGAAAAGACTCTGAAACTTATTATTCAACATGTTGTTGTTATGTTCTGCCAAGTCACTTGCAACTCATAGCAACCCTATGTACAACAACTCTGAACCCTGCTCTCTCTCCATTACCCTCGTCACTGAGTCAATCCATCTCATCCAAGGCCTTCCTCTGTTGTGCTGTCTCTCCACCCATTCAAGCATGATGTCCTTCTCCAAGGACTGGTCCCTCTTGACAACCTAGCCAAAGTATATCACATGAGCTTCAAAATCCTGGCCTCCAAGGAGCAGACTGGTTTCACCCTCTCAATGACATCACCCTCTGTCTATGACAGACCTGCTTGTTCTCTTAGCATTCCATGGTATATTCAATACTCTTCTCTAGGACTACAACTCAAAGACAATGATTCTTCTTCTATCATCCTTACTCATTGTGCAATTCTGATGCATAGCAAGTATTTGTGAATATCCTGGGCTGGATTAGGTGCACCTTAGTCTCTAGACAGAAATCATCACTCTTCAGTTCTCTGGAGATATTCCCAACAACAGATTTTCCCAATGTAATTAATCTTTTGATTTCCTACCCACTAGTATCAAGAGTGTTGGTTATGGAGCCAAGCACACTGAAGCTGTTAACAATCTCAATCACTTCTTTGTATATCATGAGTGCTATCAATTGGCCCAATGGTGAGAATCGTGGTTTTCTAGATGTTGAGCTTAAATCCACATTGAAGGCCACATCCTTGACCTTCTGCAGCAAATGTCTCAGGTCCTCTTCAGATTCAGCAATTAAGGCTGATACAATGGCATAACACAAGTTGTTGATGAGTCTTCCTCCAATCCTGATTCTGCATTCCTCCTCATAGAGCTCAACCTTCTAGAAAATCTGTTCCACAGATAGCTTGAAAAGGTATGGAGTAAGGATGAATCTCTTGTGTATACCTTTCTTCATAAAGAGACTAAAATGAATGAAATAAATGATAACATAAGAAAGTTGAGAGCTCTGACCCACGACCCCCATCTTCAGGTATCGCATTGCTCCCCCCCAACCAGGCTCGGGACCCCC
>NW_006399916.1:946797-948743 GCF_000299155.1 Elephantulus edwardii
AAAATATAATTCAAACATTATCGCTCTACAAAAAAAAACAAAAAAAAAAAAAGAAAGTTGAAAAGACAATTTCAAATGGTAGCTTGAGAAGGCAAAGCAAAGTATTATAATGAAATGTGAAAATATCTGGAGATGGAAAAAAGAAGAATACACTTGTCATTCCTTAAGCTGAGAGAATTGAAGAACAAATTCAAGACTTCAGTTACAATACTGAAGAATTTAGGGACAAAGCATTGAATGACATAGGAAACATCAGAAGAAGACAGAAAAAAAACACACAGAGTCACTGTACCAAAGAGATATTGTCAATGCTCAACTATTTCAGGAAGTAGTATAAGATCAAGAACCAATAGTACTGTGAAGGACGAAATGCAAGCCATAGTGAAGTGGCAAAAAATAAAGAGTCAGACATTGGGGTATTTCAGCAAACTGATGCAGCCCTGCATGTACTCACTACTGTATGCCAAGAAATTTAGAAGACAGCTACCTTGCCAACCAACTGGAATAGATCCACATTTGTTCCCATTCCAAAAAGATGATCCAATAGAGTGAAAATTACTGAAAAAATAATTAATACTTTGAGTATGTTGTCAGGAGGGGCTACTCCTTTGGGGGAAAAAAAAGACAGCATGATGTGGAAGATAGTAGGCCAGCAAAATAGAGAAAGACTCTCAAAAAGATGAATTGACACAGTGACTACAACAATAGACTTGAGTATGTTAGAAATTTTGAAGATGATTCAGGATAGGGCTGTTGTTCAGAGCGTTGCTATGAATTGTAGTTGACTCAACAGCACCTACCAAAAGCAATTTCATTAACATCATAGGAAAGAAAAATCTTCTTGAAAATTATTTTAGAATGACTAAGGTGGTACACTAACATGGAATTGCTGGAAAGTCAAGCTGTATTCAGAAGAGGCCGTGAAACAAGGAATATCATTGCTGATGTCAAATAGATCTTATCTGAAAGCAGATAAGAGCAAAAAAAAAATTTCTTGTGTTTTATTGACTATGCAAGGTATTATGCAAATCAGAATAAATTATGGTTGTCATGGAGAATAATAAAAATTCAAGAACACTTGATTATGCTCATGCAAAACCTATACCTAGAAAAAGAGTGATTGGAATAGAACAAGGAAAGGTGTGCATGAGGGTTATATCCTTTTCAAATACCTATCAATCTGTATGCTTAACAAATAACGAAAGAAGCTGGACAAAAATAACAGACTAGAACAATGCAGATAAAACAAACGAGAAATTGGCGGCACTAGAAAAACAAGAAATCATGATCGAAAATATGAGGTCCAATTTTCAGATGCTGTCAACATGATGGAAGGACACATGAGAAGAGTTGAAGAGAAGGAACACAGAACCAGTGAAATAGAAGATAGAATTGTCACCACTGACCTGCCAGAGCAAAATACAGAATCAAAAAGGAAGGAAAAAAAGAAGAAAACCTAAGAATAATGTGGGACACCATCAAGAGAAATAGCATGTGCATCATCAGAATCCCGGAACAGGAAGAAGCAAGTAAAGGCACCAAAAAAAGTTGTGAAAGAATTACTACAGGAAAACCTCCTAAGCATAATGAAGAATGTTGTTGTTATGTGCCATCGGGTCATTTCCGACTCATAGCGACCCTATGTACAACAGCCCTAAACCCTGCTCTATCCTGTGCCAATCACATTGCCTGTGACACACCAATCCTGATTACCTAAGTCACTGAATCAATCCATCTCATAGAGGGTCTTCCCCTCCTGTGCTGTTCCTCAACCCTACAAAGCATGACGTCTCTCTCCAAGGACCTGTCCCTCCTAACAACATGTCCAATGTCAGATGAAGCCCGAGAATCCTTGCCTCTAAGGAGTAGCCTGTTTTAAGCCTCTCCAGGATGAATCTGTTTGTTTTCTTGGCAGTCCATGGTACATTCAATACTCTTCTCCAGCA
>NW_006399916.1:949961-952337 GCF_000299155.1 Elephantulus edwardii
GCAAAAGTTGGGAACAGAGAAGAAGAATCAGCAGTTGGAAAACATGGGCTTGGTGACAGAAATGAAGCTAGAGATAGAATGATTGAATTTTGTACAATCAATGACTTATTCATTACAAATACATTTTATAAGAAACATAAACACAGGTTATACACATGGATTTCACTTTATGGTATACATAGGGATCAGATCGATTACATCTGTGGAAAAAGCCGCTGGAGAAGCTCAATATCAGCTGTGAAAACTCAGCCAGGAGCTGACTGTGGAACAGACCACCAACTACTCATATACAAGTTCAAGCTGAAGCTGAGGAAAATTAAACCGAATCCACAGGAGTCAAATGAAGAATGAGAGAATATATATTCAAGAAGCTCAGCGAATACCATATAGAACAGACCCCAAAAGAGAAACACCAAGACATATAATAGTTTTATTTGCCAGAACCAAAGATAAGGAATTATGAAAGCAGTGAGGGAGAAACAAAGAGTAACCTATAAGGGAGAGCAGATAAGATTAAGGACAGATTTCTGAGCAGAAACCACCTGAGCAAGAGAGTGGAAGGACATATATCAAACACTCAAAGAACACAGCTGTGAACCAAGAATACTGTACCCAAAAAAATTATCCACCAAATATAAAGGGAATATCAAGATATTCCCAGAAAAACAGAACCTAAGGGAGTTTGTGAAAACAAGATCAGTATTGTAGGAAACACTGAGAGATGTTCTTCTTACAGAGGTACCACAGAAAGCAGCATGGACCAAAGTAACCAGCAACAACACCAAAGAGAACTGAACAAAATGATAGTAATAAACTCTGCCTCTCAGTAATCACACTGAATGTGAATGGTTTGAATGCATCACTGAAGAGAAGAAGAGTAGCAGATTGAATAAAAACCCCAAAATCCATCAGTATGCTGTCTACAAGAGACACACCTGAAAAATGAAAATAAAGGAAGACTAAAAATAAATGGGTGGGGAAAAATATACCAAGGAAATGGCAACCAGAAAAAAGCAGGAGTGGCAACATTAATCTCTGATAAAATAAATTTCAATTCAAAAGCATCACAACACACAAGGAAGGTCACTACATAATGCTTATCAGTCAATAGAACAAGAGGACATAACAATAATAAATATCTATGCACCAAATGAAAGACCTGCAAAATATATAAAACAAACATTAACAAAACATTAACAAAAAAAGGAAATAGACAACACCACTATAATAGTTGGAGACTCCAACACACCCCTCTCAAGAAAAGATAGAACTACCAGAAAGAAACTCAACAAAGATGCTGAAGAATTAAACACAATAAACAAACTCGACCTCATAGAAATTTATAGGCTAATGCACCCAACCTGCCCCCATACCTTCTTTTCCAATGTGCATGGAACACCAAATGATGTTGTTTTTGTGTGCCATCAAGTCGCCTGCGACTCATAGTGACCCTATGTACAACACCCTAAACGCTGCTCTATCCTGTGCCAATCTCACTGTCTCTGACACACCTACCCCAATGACCCCAGTCACTGAATCAATCCACCTCATAAATACTCTTCCTCTCATGTGTTATCTCTCTATCCTAAAAAGCATGATGTTCTTCTCCAAGGACTGGTCCCTACTTGTGACATGTCCAAAATATGTCAAAGGAATCCTTAC
This sequence comes from Elephantulus edwardii, assembly GCF_000299155.1. NCBI lineage: Eukaryota > Metazoa > Chordata > Mammalia > Macroscelidea > Macroscelididae > Elephantulus > Elephantulus edwardii. Next base: position 951,624 of record NW_006399916.1, read on the forward strand.
TTCAGAGCCAGATTTAACCCTTTCCAGGATGAACCTGTTTGTTTTCTTAGAAGTCCATGGTATATTCAATACTCTTCTCCAACACCACAACTCAAAGGCATCAATTATCCTTCTGTCATCCCTAGTCATTGTCCAGCTCTCTGACGCATAGCAAGTGATTGAAATGACCATGGCCTATATCAAGTGTACCTCAGTCTCCAGAATGACATCACTGTTCTTCAATACTTTGGAGAGGTCCCTAACAGCAGACTTTCCCATCGCAAGAAGTCTTCTAATTTCTTGACTGCTGTTGCCAAGACTATTGACTGTGGGGCCAAGCAAACTAAAGCTGTTTACAATCTCAATCTCTTCATCATTCATTCTGATGCTGTCAGTTGGCCCAGTTGTGAGAATCTTTGCCTTCTTGATATTGAGCCTCAATCCATATTAAAGGTTGGAGTCCTTGACCTTCTGCAACAAAGGCTTCAGATGCATCAAATGATAGAGCTGCAAAATATATAAAACATACATTAACAAAACTGGAAAGGAAATAGGCAACACCACTATAGCAGTTGGAGACTTCAATACACCACTCTCAAGAAAAGAGAGAACTACAATGGATTGCTGAAAGTCACTGTGAGTCTGATGACTTTAACAGTGGCAATATGCACAAGAGGACCGACATCCTAAATGCACCACATATTTTGTTCTGTTGAATGCTTCTGCCAAAAGATG
>NW_006399916.1:954208-956791 GCF_000299155.1 Elephantulus edwardii
TTGTATCTTAAGCTTTCTTGGCTTCTGTGATTCCAAAAACGTCGACTGCTGACATGTTTCTTTTGACCAGTGTCTCTTAAGTTTAGTTGTACTGTCTCCAAGGGAAGTTGACGTGTCCTGTAGAACTCCTGTGTAGATTATGTTTTCCCTTCTGGCCCGAGGGCCCGCAGGGTTTTGCTGGTTCTCACCTGGAAGAGGCCTCCTTTTGCTGTCATCCGAGATGACCCCGCCCAGTGACGCCTTCTGCCCTCCCTCTCTGATTTATTTACAAAGTTTGAATACATTGTTTTTACAAAAGATCTTTGCCATTTCCTTCACCCACCCAACTATTAAATTTTGAAACTCTATGATTAACACTCTACCCCCCTCCATTTTCACTCCACTATTTCCACCCTTCCTCCCACCCCCACTTTGGATCCTCATACTCATTCTACAATAATGGTTTTATACAGTATTTGTCCTTTTGGTACTGAGTCAGTTCATTCAGCATAATGCTCTCCAGTCCCTCCCAGGTTAGTTAGTAATTTATGAAATTATTGCTCCTGCATGCTGCATAGTATTCCATTGTATGAAAGTACCACAACTTTTCAATCTATTCACTTGTGGTTGGACATCTGGGCTGTTTCCATGTTCTTGTGATGGTGGACAATGCTACTATGAACATTAGTGTACAAGTTTCCTTTTGAGCCTCAGTTCTCATTTTCTTGGGGTATATTCCAAGCATTGGAATAGCTGGGTCATATGGGATTTCTATATTCAGCTTTATGAGGAAGTGCCAAACTGCCTTCCAGAATGGTTGTGCCATTTTACAATCCCATCAACAATGTTTAAGAGTTCCTATCTCACCACATCCTCTCCAACATTTATTACTTGCTGTCCTGTTAAATTTTCCCATGGCTATTGGAGTCAGATGGTATCTAATTGTGGTTTTGATTTGCATCTCTCCTATTGCCAGTGATTTTGAGCACTTCTTTATACATCTGCTGGCCATTTGAATATCTTTCTCTTTGAAGATCCTTTCCATGTATTTTGACCATTTTGTAATTGGGTTATCAGACTTTTTCTTGTGGAGGCCCAGGAGTATTCTATAAACTTTCGTTATGAGACTCTTTTCTAAGATGGTATTTCCAAATGTTTGTTTCCAGTCAGTAGGTTTTCTTTTCACCATGTTGGAAAAAGTTTTTTATGAACATAGAGGTTTAATCTTTAGAAAGTTCCAATAATCAATTTTATCCTCTTCAGGTTGTACATTTCTGGCTATATTTGACAGTATATTTATACTATAGACTAGAGCTTCTAAGCTTGATCTCAGTTTGTCTCTTATGAACTTTATGGTCATGGGCTTTGCTCCCAACTCTCTTATCCCCTTGAAGTGATTTTTGTGTATGGTGTGAGATGTGGATCCTGTTTCAGCTTTCTTCAGGTAGCAATACAGTTTTGTCACCACCATTTGTTCAAGAGGTTGTCATTTCCCCATTTGATAAGTTTTATTTCCTTATCGAATATAAGTTGACAATAGATAGCTGGGACTATTTCTGGGTTCTTAATTCTGTTCTACTGATCTATTTGCCTGTAATTGTACCAGTATCATGTTATTTTGGTTAGTACTGTTGTGTAGTAGGTTTTGAGATCAGAGAATGCTATATCTCCCACTTGATTTTTATTTCTCAGAAGTGTTTTACTTGTTTGGGGTCTCTTTCCTCTTAAAATAAACTTGATGGTTTCCTTTCAATCTCCTTGAAAAATTAATTTGGTATCTGAATATGTAGATTACTTTTGGTAGGATTGTCATTTTCACAATATTGAATTTTATCAAACATTCAGAGAAGAACTGTCACGAATTTTACATATACTATTTCAGAAAATAGAAAAAAGATGCAATTCTTCCAGACCCATTCTAAGAAGAAAACATATCCTTGATACCAAAGCCAGGAAAGAACACCACCAAAATAGAAAACTATAGGTCAATATTGCTTATGAACATAGATGCAAAAATCTTAAATAAAATATTGGCCAATAGAATCCAATGATACATCAAAGAAATAATTTACCATAACCAAGTGGGATTCATAAGGTATGCAAGGATGGTTCAATATAAGGAAAACAATTAATGTAATTCATCACATTAACAAAGCAAAGAACAAGAATCACATGATCCTATCAATTGATGCAGAAGAGACCTTTGACAAAATCCAACACCTTTCCTGATTAAAACACCAAACAAAATAGGATTAGAGGGGAATTTCTTCAACATAGTAAAAAGTATTTATGCAAACCCAAGAGCCAACATTGTTCTCAAAGGAGAGAGGTTAAAGGCATTCCCTAAAAGAACAGGAATTAGGCAAGGATGCCCACTGTCACCTCTTTTATTCAATATTGTATTGGAAGTCTTAGTGATAGCAGTAAGACAAGAGAAGGAAATAAGAGGTATACAAATAGATTCATTGGAAGCAGGAGTGGCATCCACTTCCATAAGAGCTTGTCTCTGTAAACCCTATGAACCTGGAGAGAGGACAAAAGTTACAGGGCTTTCATTAAGAGGGTAGCTATGAGTCGCCTGCCACTCAACGGCACTTAACAACA
>NW_006399916.1:956891-965181 GCF_000299155.1 Elephantulus edwardii
AGGTACAATATCCCTAGTACCATGACCCCGTCTAAACTCAGCCTGGACTTCTGGCAGTTCTTTGCTGATGTGCTGTTTCAGTCGTTTTTGGATAACCTTCAGTAGAATCTTGCTTGCATACAAGAAGGTAAAGGAGGGGAAAACCATACATTCAGAAGCTAAACAACACTTTGCTTGAAGATGAGTGGATACTAGGAGAAATAATAAATGAAATTAAAGACTTTCTTGAAACAAATGACATTGAAAACACCACTTAACAAAACCTCTAGGAAATAGCCAAAACTGCCAGTAATGAGAGGTCAATTTATAGCACTAAGCAAAGAAAATAGAAGGCAGCAGAAAATGACCTTTGACTCTCTAACCCAACATCTCCAACACATTGAAAAAGAATAGCCAGAAAACCTGTTACTGTCTTAAAAAACAAAACAAAACAAAACAAAACAAAAAAACCCACCTGAAATTATAAGGATTGGAGCAGAAGTAAATGAAATAAAAAACAGAAAACTATTGAAACCATCAACAAAACTTGGGAGTTGGTTCTTTGGAAAGGTCAGTAAAATTGACAAACCACTAGCAAAACTAACAAAGGGAAAGACACAAATAATCTGAATAAAATATGAAACAGGGAACGTCAAAACAGAACTAACTAAAATGAAGAGGCTAACAATGGAATATTATGAAATACTATACTCAAAGAAATATGAAAACCTAGAAGTAATAGATAAATACTTACAAATTCACAACCTACCTAAATTGACACAAACTGAAACTGAAAACTTGAACAGACCCATCACAAAAGAAGAAATTGAAAAGGTAATAAAACAACTTCCAGGCAAAAATAAGCCCTGGACCAGATGGTTTTACAAGTGAATTTTATAAAACATTTAAAGAAGAACTGTTACCAATTCTACATAAATTATTTGGGAAAGCAGAAAAAAAGAAAATTCTCCAGACTCATTCTATGAAGCAAACATAGCCTTGATACCAAAGCAAGGTAAAGACACTACCAAAATAGAAAACTATAGGCCAATATCTTTCATGAACATAGATGCAAAAATCCTGAATAAAATCCTGGCCAAGAGAATCCAAGGGTACATATATTAAAAAAAAATTCACCATGAACAAGCGAGATTCATAGCAGGTATGCAAGTATGCATGGTTCAGTATAAGAAAAACAATCAGTGTAATTCATCACATTAACAAAGCAAAGAACAAGAACTATCAGTTGATGCAGAAAAGGCCTTTGACAAAATCCAACACCCTTTCCTGATTAAAACACTCAACAAAATAGGACTAGAGGGGAATTTCTTCAATATAGTAAAAAGTATATGTGCAAACCCAAGAGCCAACATTGTTCTCAATGGAGAGAGATTAAAGGCATTCCCTTTTAGAACAGGAACTAGGCAAGGATGCCCACTATCACCTCTCTTATTCAATATTGTATTCGAAGTGTTAGCAATAACAATAAGAGAAGGAAATAAGAGGTATCAAAATTGGCAAAGAAGAGGTAAAATTATCTCTTTATGCAGATGATATGATAGTATACTTAGAAAACCCTAAAGACTCAGCAAGAAAACTACTGGGAATAGTTTACCAATTCAGCAAAGTGGCAGGATACAAAATCAACATACAAAAATCAATTGGATTTCTCTACAGTAAAAAAGCAGAAAATACAGAACTGGAGCTAAGAAAAACAATATCCTTCACAATAGCTAATCACAAGATTAAACACTTGGGAGTAAACCTAAGCAGAAGCACAAAGGATCTATTCAATGAAAATTACAAAACATTAGTATAAGAAACAAAAAGAGATGCACATTAATGCTTGAGAACTTCTAAACTAGTGAATATCATGGTTCGTTTTGTACTACCATTTCCAGCATCACTGGCCTAGAGCTCCACCTCTCTTGGAAGGTGGAAGGTGAAGATGTTAAGACTTCTGAAAGATGAAGGCAAAGGATTCCAAGATGGCAATGGTGGAGAGAGCAGTGTGTAGTGTCAGAGGAGCAGCAAGCTGCATAAAGACAGGCTACCAGAGAGACGTTCATGTCGCACAGAGACCAACCAACACAGTGTGAATTGAGCAGTAGGAATTTGAATCAGAACTTTTGTTTAAACAGTTAGTTTTGGAGCTACAGGAGCCTAGAGCCATGCCACAGTCCCAGCCAAAGTTGGAAGCCACCAGCCAAGCTGCTGTGGGACCCATCTGCCAGAAGAAAGGTCAATAGAACATGAGGACATAACAATAATAAATATATATGCACCAACATCTCCAACAAATAAAAAAAGAACAGCAAGAAAACCCAACAGCCTCTAAAAACCCTGAAATTATAAAACTTAGAGCAGACGTAAATGCAATAGAAAACAGAAAAGCAATTGAAATAATCAACAAAACAGGGAGTTCTTTCTTTGAAAAGGTCAATAAATAGACAAACAACTAGCAAAACTAGCAAAGGAAAAGAAGGGAAAAAACACAAATAATCTGAATAAGAGATGAAATGGGTGATGTCACAACAGAACCAACTAAAATAAAAAGGCTAACATCAGACTATTATGAAAGATTATACTCAAATATGAAAACCTAGAGGTAATGGAAAAATACTTAGAAAGTCCAACCTACCTAAAGTGACACCAATCTAAATTGAACACCAAAAAAAACCCATCACAAAAGAAAAAATTAAAAAGGTAATAAAACAACTTCCAGCCAAAAAAAAAAAGTCCTAGACCAGATGGCTTTACAAGTGAATTTTATCAAATAATCAGAGAAGAGCTGTCACCAATCCTACATAAACTACTTCAGAAAATAGAAAAAGATGAAATTTTCCCAGACTCATTCTATGAAGCAAACATAGACTTGAATCCAAGGATACATCAAAAAAATAATTCACCATGACCAAGTGAGACTCATAATAGGTATGCAAGGACGGTGCAACATAAGAAAAACAATCAATGTTAATCATTACATTAAAAAAACAAAGAACAAGAATCACATGATCCTATCAATTGATGCAGAAAAGGCCTTTGAGAAAACCCAACACCCTTTCCTGATTAAAACATTCAACAAAGTATGATTAGAGGATAATTTCTTCAACATAGTAAAAAAGTATATATGCAAACCCAAGAACCAACATTGTTTTCAATGGAGAGAGATTAAAGGCATTCCCTTTGAGAACAGAAACTAGGCAAGGATGCCCACTATCACCTCTCCTATTCAATATTGTATTGGAAGTCTTAGTGATAGCAATAAGGCAAGTGAATGAAATAAGAGGTATCCAAATTTGCAAAGAGGAGGTAAAATTATCTCTCTATGCAGATGATACGATAGTATACTTAGAAAACCCTAAAGACTTAGCAAGAAAACTACTGGGCATAGTTGATCAATTCAGCAAAGTGGCAGGATAGATCAACATACAAAAATCAACTGAATTTCCCTACAAGAGAATACAGAACTGGAACTGAGAAAAACAATATCCTTCACAATAGCTAATCACAAGATTAAATACTTAGGAGCAAACCTAACTAGAAGCACAAAGGATATATTCAAAGAAAAATACAAAACATTATTACAAGAAAGAAAAAAGACGTGGAGAAGTGAAATAATATCCCTTGCTCATGGATAGAAAGACTCAATACAAATATCAATTCCATTCTTCAATGAGATAGAAAGGCAATCTCCAATTTCATTTGGAATGGAAAGAGGCCCCGAATAAGAAAGCACTCCTTAAAAAGAGAAACAAAGTAGGAGGCATCTCACTCTCTGATTTCAAATCCTCCCACACTGCTGTGGTGGTCAAGACAGTGTGGTATTGGTTCAATGACAGACACATAGATCAATGATAATAGAATTGAGAACACAGAAATCAGCCCATCTACCTAGGATCAACTGATTTTTGACAAGGACATTAAATCTGTTAAGTGGAGAAATGACAGTCTTTTTGACAAATGGTGTTGGCAAAATTGGAAAACTATCTGTAGAAAATTCAAGGAAGATCCACACTTCACTCCATACACAAAAGCCTACTTAAAGTGGATCAAGGACCTAGGACTAAAACCAGGAACTGTAAACTTCACTAGATAAAAGCTTGTAAGAACCCTAGAAGCCCTAATCCACAACATAAAACAGTCTTCCAAGCATCCTGAAAAATCTACAACCAGGAGAGGATAAAATAGATGAATGGGACCTTATAAGAATCAAATCCCTACGCACATCCAAGAACTTCTCTAACAGGGTAAAAAGGGAAGTCACAGACTGGGGAAAAAATATTTGGTAAAGATATGTCTGATAAGGGACTTATATCTAGAATTTATAAAATACTTGGGCACCACAACAAGATAAAGGTAAACAACCAACTTGAAAAATGGGTATAGGATATGAAGAGTTACCTCACCAAAGAAGACATTCAGATGGTGAAAAAACATATGAAGAAATGTTCAAAATCCCTAGTTCTAAGAGAGATGCAAATCAAAACAACTATGAGATATCATCTCACCCCAGTAAGAAAAACAAAATTTAATAGAACAGCAAACAACGGCTTGTGAGATTGCAGAGAAACTGGAACTCTTTTTTACTGTTGGTGGAAGTATAAAATGGTACAATTCCTAGGGAAGGCAGTATGGTGCTTTCCAAAAAAGTTGCAAATAGAAATTTCATTTGAGCCAGCAATTCCACTACTGGGAATATACACTAAAGAAACCAGAACTGCAACCCAAGCGGACATCTGCACACCCATGTTTATTGTGGCTTTGTTCACAATAGCAAAAAGTTGGAAACAACCCAAGTGCCCATCAACAAATGAATGGATAGAGAATCTGTGATATAGTCACACAATTGAATACTATATTGCATTGAAAAACAAGGAACTCATGAAATATTATACAAAATGTGTGACCCTGGAGGACATTATGCTGAGTGAAATATGTCAGTCACAAAAGGACAATTACTGCATAGTGCCACTGCTATAAAGCGGGACTGACAGTGGGTTTGGGGGAAAACAGAGAGGGGATAAATAATGTATACTGCTTTGAAACAGATGAGGGAGAGAACTGTTAAGGAGGAATATATGATTAGGTATTATTGTCATGACGAGTCCAGAAGCTGCATAGCGGAGTGTACTGGGGGAGGGGAGAGAGGATTGTATAACAATGGAAGAATATTTATTTTTTTGTTTATTTATTTTTACTTTTCAAAGAGGAAAGCAAACTGGATGGCAGGGGTGGGCAGAAAGGAAAGTGTGCTACAATGAGTGAATGGAAATCCAATATCTCTGTAAACTTTCATTAAAATAAAATATGTGTAAGAAGCAGAGATGGTGAGACTTTGTTTTACATTGTTTGGGCATGTTATCAGAAGAGGTCAGTCAGACCCTAGAGAAGGACATCATGCTTAGAAAAGTAGAGGATTAGCAAAAGATAAGAAGATTCTCAGTGTGATATGTTAGTAACTTAGTGATTGCAACAATGGGCTTGAGGATGATACTGGTCATGAGAATGGCACCAGATAGGGCTGGATTTTGTTCTGTTGTTCATACCATTGCTATGAGTTGTAGTGGATTGTGATGTAGCAAGAATCAAACAACTGTGTTTCTTTTTTTTTTTTAACAACTGTGTTTCAAGAAAGCTAAATATGGAGGCCCAAAAGTGAAGGGTTTTGTTTGTTTGTTTGTTTGTTTTTATAAAATATTGTTGTGTTTAAAAAGTTTGTCTGCATTGTGTTTCACACTATTTTTCATTCACTTTGTGTTTCATATAATCATTCCCATGCATTGTTTTATAAAACTAATCACCATTGGATCTTCCCCATTGTTACCCTTTCTTTTAATGTCCCTGCTGGATCCTTCGTATTTTCTTCACCCCTCCCCACCAAATTGTGCAACCCTGTGGTTTCTTCCTTACTCATCCTCACCCCTCTACTCTCTCCTGCACCCCCACCCGCTTGTGTCCCCATATGTATTTTACTAGTTATCCTTCTATTTTTACGATAATGGTCTTATGCACTATTTGTCATTATGAGACTTAGTTCACTTAGTATAATACTCCCCACTCTTTCCCAAGTTATGTAGTGTTTTTTGCAATCACTGCTGCTGAGTGCTGCCTTCAATTGTATGAATGTATCACAATTTCCCAGTCCATTCACTTGTGATTGGACATTTGGGCTGTTTCCATGTTCTTATGATGGTGAATAACCCTGCTATGAACATTGGTGTACAAATTTTTGTTTTTGTTTCAGTTCTTATTTCCTTGGGGAATATTGCTAATAATAGAATTACTGGGTCAAATGGAGTTTCTATGTTCAACTTTTTGAGGAAACTCCAAACTGCCTTCCAGAGTGGTTGTACCATTTTACAGTCCCACCAACAGTGAGTTCCCACCTCTCTGCATCCCCTCCAACATTTATTGCTTGCTGCCCTGCTAAATGTTGCCACTGTTAGTGGGTGAGATGGTCTCTCATTGTGGTTTGAATTTTCATTTCTCTTATTGTCAGTGATTGTCAGCATTTTTTCATAAGTCTTCTGGCCATCTGAACATCTTCTTCTGTGAAAAGTCTTTCCATTTGAACTGAAACCCTCACTCTGAAGCCCATTTATCTCCTTTAAAAATTTCAAAGATTAAACATGTTCTACTTAGCTAGATAATAAAGTGGCAAACACATGGCACTACTGACATCACAGGACAGTTGCCTATAATACAAGACTCTAACACTGGGCTCCAGATTAATTCTTTCATAGGTCATCATCCTCATCCAGGAGCAGTTGTCTGAGAAACCTCTAAATTGTGCTCATATTGTGCTGCCAAAGCAGATCTATGACAACTTCTAGTGGGGCAAGAGCAGGTATGACAACACACACTTCAAGTTAGTGTCTCCAATTAGTTTTCTAGCATGACAAAGGAAAGGCTTGTCAAAGTCATATTTACTTTTGACAGAAATATCCTAGTGCTTGAAAGTAACTCTTAGTGTTACATCAGTCTTTATAATTGCACACTGAGCTTGACTATAACAGATATTGCTCAGTCCCCCAAATTTCTCCTGGCAGTCCATATTCTACATATTGAATTTAATTGGTGCAAGGAGATAGACCTCTGCACCCAACATGCCTACATTAATTCTTGAATTCATCAGTAGGATGACATTAACACAAGTGTCATTTTTTTCAGTACCACCATCACCCACCAACATGAGTTTGAAGTGGACTTGGGTGATGGTTCTTCCAGAAGTGTTTCTGGGTGCCGTCTGATTGAAGGATAGAAAAATGGTGGAAGGTATATGTACATTTTTAGATGTACACTTTTAGCCAAAGCTCCTCTTTTATTCTCATGTGAAACACTCAAATAGACAAGTGTCAGTCAGCTTTTGTCCTAATGAAAGGACTTATTGTTTTTGTGCACCTTGAGTTGTGAGAAAAAAAGATCAGATGATGTTTTTAATTGCACTTGCTTAAGGCAGTCTCCCTCCTCTAACTTTCCTTTTGTTCTTTTTTGTGGTATGCCAAGTAAAGTCAGAACTTCCGCTATGCCATTTTTTTTTTTCAGGAAAAGCTTCTTAAAAATGATTTTTTACATAAGTTGTTCGTACAAAAAAAAAAAGAAACATTTGTTGCCATTGAGTGGGAACTATCTCATAACTAACCCTCCAGCGGGTTTTGTTGGAGGAGATTACCTTCTTTCTCCCGAGGACTCACTGTGGTTCTCACCACCTGAGAAGAACCAACTTTGGGCTAACAGTACAGTCCCCTGTGGACCAGGCCCCCAGACCAAAACATACTGCCATTGATTCGACTGCAACTCACAGCATCCTGGGGGGACATTAGAACTGGCATGGGGCTCCCATGGTTGCACATTTTTTTGGTTTGTTTTTGTTTTTAATTTAGGTTGTTTATTTTTCATTCTCTGTACCATTTTTAAAGTCCTATTTTCTTTTTTACTAGCACCAGGAGAAAGTTAAGAATACACACTTGTTTTCTAAGAAAAACAATAAATAGAGATGATAGATAGATAGATAGATAGATAGATAGATAGATAGATAGATAAAATAAGCCTCTTCGTTCATACTTGAATGAATGAAATTACTAAGCCATGCCAGGTATTATGGTGATGGATAGCTAGAATTTCTTAAAATTGAAGCTGCGCACCAGGGAAAGTCACCTTGGATAATAGCGAAGAGGCATCTTTCAGGTACACAGAAAAACTGGCGGGAGAACGTGCTCCTGGGCGGAAGGGAAGCCGGGAAGCTGCGCACTGGGGAAAGTCACCTTGGATAATAGCGAAGAGGCATCTTTCAGGTACACAGAAAAAC
>NW_006399916.1:965281-967514 GCF_000299155.1 Elephantulus edwardii
CAATACTACCAAAGGCAATTTACATGTTCAATGCAATCCCAATACAAATACCAATCCCATTCTTGAACAAAATGGAAAAGGCGATCAATTTCATTTGGAATGGAAAGAATCCCTGAATAAGCAAAGCACTCCTTAAAAATAGAAGAAAGGTACAAAGCATCTCACTCCCTGATTTCAAATCCAACTACACTGGTTACAGACACGTAAATCAATGAAATAGAATTTAGAACCCGCAAATCAGTCCATCTACCTATAGTCAACTGATTTTTTTTTTCAGGAATTTTAGATTTTATTTTTAACAGTGTAACAACTCAATTCAACAATTCCTTGCTATCAAGTCAAAACCAACTAATAGCTGGCCCTGCAGATTATTTTCAGAGGATGTAAATCATACAAGAGGCGACTGCTTATCCTTCTCCAGAGGAGCAGCTGGTGGATTTGAACTGCCTGGCTTTAGATTGACAGTGCTATTTAGGCTACCAGAGCTCCCAATAGCACTGTTGTTAGGTGGCATCGAGTTGAGTAGGACTCATAGTGACATTATGAACATATCTGAACCCTGTCCTATCCTGTGCCATCCTCACAATCTGTCACCCTCTAGCCCATTGTCATGGTCACTGTGTCACTCTACCTGGTTGAAGATCTTCTCCTTTAACGTCCCTCCACCTGCCTATGAATGATGTCCCTCTCCAAGGAATAGCTGGACAGGAAATAAAAATGACAGAAGGAGAAATTATGCCTTTGAGGCATGGTGATAGAGGAGAGTGCTGAATATCCCATGGACTGCCCAAAGAACAGAAATAGTTCTTGGAGAAGGTGTGGTCAACTGATTTTTTACAAAGAGATTAAATCAGTTAAGTGGGGAAATGACAGCCTTTATAACAAACAAATGGTGTTGGCAAAATTGGAAAACTTTCTGCAGAAGACTCAAACAAGATACACAGCTCATTTCATATACAAAAACCAACTCAACTTGGATCATGGACCTAGGACTAAAACCAAGGACTATAATCTTCATTTTAAAAAGCTAGGAAGAACTCTAGAAGTACTAATCCACAACATAAATAGTCTTCCAAGCATCCTGAAAGGTCTACAACCATGAGAAGATAAAATAGATAAATGAGACCTTCTAAGAATCAAATTCCTGTGCACATCCAAAAACTTCTCCAAAAGGGTAAAAAGGGAAGCCACAGACTGGGGAAAAGTATTTGGTAATGACATGTCAGATAAGGGACTTATATCTAGAATTTATAAAATACTTGAGCACCACAACAAGATAAATAACCCAATTGAAAAATGGGCACAGGATATGAACAGACACTTCACCAAAGATATTCACATGGCCAACAAGCACATGAAGAAATCCTCAAAATCCCTAGCCCTGAGAGAGATGCAAATCAAAACAACTATGAGATATCATCTCACCCCAGTCAGAATAGCAAAATTTAACAGAACAGCAGGCAACAAATGCTGGCGAGGTTGTGGAGAAACTGGAACCCTTATTCACTCTTGGTGGAAGTGTAAAATGGTGCAACCACTGTGGAAGGTGGTATGGTGCTTTCTCAAAAAGTTTCAAATAGAAATACCATTTGACCCAGCAATTCCACTACTGGAAATATACCCCAAAGAGACCATAACTTCCACCCAAGCAGATATATACACAGCCATGTTTATCGTGGCTTTGTTCACAATAGCAAGGAGTTGGAAAACAACCTAAGGACCCATCAGCAAATGAATGGATAGAGAAGCTGTGGAATACTCACACAGTGGAATACTATACTGCACTGAAAAACAAGGAACTAATGCAATATTATTCAAAATGGGTGACCCTGGAGGACATTATGCTGAGTGAAGTATCTCAGACAAAAGGACAAATACTGCATGGTGCCACTGTTGGAAAACAGGACTGAGATCAGGGTTGAGGGGAGACTGAGAAAGATGGGATAAATAATGTATACTTCATTGAAACATATGAGGGAGAGAACTGTTTGTTAGGGATATGTGATTAGGTATTATGGTCATGACAGGAGTCCAGAACAAAGGCTGCATAGTGGAGAGGACCCGGGGGGGAGGGATTGTAAAACAATGAAAGAATTTTTCTTTTACTTTTCAAAGAGAAGAGTGTTGGGGAGGGAGGGGTGGGCAGGGAGAAAAGTGCAACAATGGATGAATGGAAATCCAAAGTCTCTGTAAATTTTCATTAAAATTAATAATAATAATAATTTTAAAATGT
>NW_006399916.1:967614-975275 GCF_000299155.1 Elephantulus edwardii
CAGCGCAGGAGGGGAAGACCCTCTATGAGATGGATTGATTGGGTGACTGGGGTAATCTGGATGGGTGTGTCAGAGGCAGTGTGGTTGGTGTGCAGGATAAAGCAGGGTTTAGGGCTGTTGTGCATAGGGTCGCTATGAGTCGCAAACGACTTGACGGCACATAACAACAACAACATAATAAGAGTTCAACTAACCATCTAGGGTAATCCAGAAAACCTGCAGTAATTCTACTTTGCTCTCCTCTCAGGCATGCCATTTTTATGTTCATCACTGGGAAGGATAATGCATACTTACTATGGGACAAATGTTGGCTGCTAAACTCTCATTTTAGGCTCAATCCTTTCCTATACCAGGGAATTCCTTTCCTAGTGAACATGTTGTGGCAAATCCTATACCACAAAACTTAAATAAGTCTTATTTATAAGCAAGTTGCCAACTCCTCCCCACCCTACATCTTTTAAATGTTGTCAATAAAGAAATAGCAGAGCCTACCTAAGGGAAATCTTATTTATATTGTTTCAATGATTTATTACATACTTAAATATCAGTATTTTTCTAATGGATTAAGTAAAGCCTTCTGAAAGATGTTTTGGTTTTTTCCCCCTAGATCTCTCTAAATTTGACAGTTTGGCTAGAAGCTGGTCCTAAATGGATTTAACATATTTTCTTAAATAAAAACTAATATTTTATCCTTGGTCATTTAAAGGAATTAAGTTAATAATGTAAATTTCTATACAGATTTTAAAAGATCAGGCATTAGAATGTTGACGTTTGCACTATGTTTTATAATTGTTGTCATCATCACATTGAAAAATACTTATTAAGCCATTACTTCTGTATGCTGCTGTGCTAAGCAGTGTACAAGGAGAACTACAGAGAGACAATTCCCATTTTGATGGGTGGAAAAGGGAAGCTAAAACTGAACCATAACATGAAAAATATATATTTCTTTCTGTGAGTGAAGAATTAGGAAGATGAAGAAAAGTTAGTAGTTTCATTTTGCTTTTTGGTTATTGTTTTCACAGTTAAATTTGTCATAAAGAAAGTTATCGTACATCAGAAAAGTAAGAGGTGCTTCGGAGAAGATCTTGGTCAATAATTTCATTCATGAGAAAGATGGGCAATCTCCTTCTGTACAATTTACAGCCTTTGAAAACCTGCTGGAGAATCAGCTATGTGTTGGTTCCAACTTGATGGCATGTAACAACATTTTGTAAATCAGGAAGCTGGATCATTAAAGAGGCAAAGTGATTTGCCCAGTGAACAGAAAATTATATAAATACTAAAAAACATAGCCTAGGTTTCCTCAATCCACCTTCGACCTTCTTTCCAATGCACTATTTTGCCTTACTGTCTTCCAAACAAAGTCATAAATTGTTTATAGATGACATCCCAGCAAATAATTTTTTTAAAAATTAAGGTTAGGAATTTCAGTGGTTTGTTACACCACCCCAGTATTCATGGTGCTTTTATGGTCATTTGTAGACACATGGAGAGCTGTGAAAAATACAAGTCATTCCACACACATGTTCTTGATTGAGTTCTGACAAAGCAGCATCCCATCTTCTCATCTCAGTTCTCATTCTGCAAACAAGATTCCTTTCTGTGGTCTATTTAGTGTCACAGTTTTTGCATTCATGGTGGTGACTTCACTTTATAATACCTCCCAAGCATAGCAATGTAGTACTACCTGGTATCAAGTTCAAAATATATTAACAAAGCTAGAGAAGTATGAGAGAAGTGCTGGAGAATATCCAGATGTATCAGGAAACAGTATCATTCATTAAAGAAGTAAAGGGACTTATCCAGTCAGCGGAAAATGAAATACATACTTGGGCATTCTGAAGAAAATTCATGTATTAAGTTTTATTCAGGCATGAGTTACAGGACTGCTGTCAATCATTAGTTCATTGCTAATGAATCAACAACCTATACTAACTAAGGTGTGTGTTTAAATAGAAGCACACATAAAGGAAGGCATTAATTATCACACTGATGAAAACATTGTGACTGGAGGCTTGTAAGATTCTAATCTTTCACTTTACTTAGGAGCAGTTTTCCCATTCACTAATATGGTATGTTGTTGTTGTCGTTGTCGTATGTCGTCAATTCACCTGTAACTCAGAGCGACCCTATGTACAACAGCCCTAGACCCTGCTCTACCCTGTGCCAATCTTATTGTCTTTGACACACCTACTCCCATTATCCCAGTCACTGAATCAATCCTTCTCATTGAGGATCTTCCTCTCCTGTACTGTCCCTCCACCATCCCAAGCAGGACTGGTCCCTCCTTGCAGCATATCCAAAGTATGTCAGATGGAGCTTCAGAATCCTTGCCTCTAAAGAGCAGCCTGGTTTCACCCTCTCCAGGATGAACCTATTTCTTCTCTTAGCAGTCCATGGTATATATTCAGTACTCTTCTCCAACACCACAGCTCAATCTGGTATACCTTGAAACTTTACAGAGGACTCAAAACTACAAATAGTGAATGTTTCTTGTATCTTAATAATTTGAAGACTTAATGGAAGCAGTTTTCTTTTTACTTACTTCATTTCATTTCCCCACCTCCTGAGTTCCAAATTTGAGTGGTGAATCATTCTTTTGCTACACTCTTGAGTCTAGTGGAGTGTTGTGCTCATACAGGGTACTCATTCTTGCACTGTCCTCAGTACAGACAGAGAGATTGAATTAAGAGAATGACAACTAGGTCACATTGGCTGACTGGCGTCTGTTACACTTTAAATTGTTGCTACCGAGGCAAAGTGAGTCACTGAAATGTGTCTAACAAATTCCTGTTTCTAGTTTGGAAAACTCAGAATATAAATCATGCTCCCCGCCCCCTTAAAGAACTGAACAAAGCATTCAAACTTAAGGCGAAGTAAAGCATTTCCAACTCAGAACTGCTAATTTAGGGAAATTTTTTAAAAGACATGGAGCAGACAGAATCTGTTTCTGAGACATACAGTAAGGACTTGCAATAAGACTATCCCAAATGTTTGGGTACAGCTGGCAAGACAGCGAGATGCCTGGATGCAGGAGGAGGGCTATGTCATTTGGGTGTTTTGTCTACATGCTACTGAATATATCAACATGTGGAAACAGTCAGATAACAGATTTGTTTAATGAAATATTTGACATTGTTACTATGAGTCATTAAACAATTAATATCATCAACTTTGTAAAAAAAGATGCTTAATTTTCTGTTAGAGTAAAAATCTTCATGACTACAACTCAGTTTTATCGCTATTGATTTATCCACATTTCCAAGAAATAGTGCTTGGAATGCCATAAACGAAAAAGCTGCTTAAATGTCTTTAAAGTGTTCAGAATATCCTTACTCATGTCTCTTCTTTTTTTACATTAAAATTTGATCTTTGTGTTACTGGAACTCTTAAGAAATCTAAATCTGAATAGCCCTTTTTATAACACATAGCCATTGTTTGGACTTGTAAAATTGGATTAAGTAATCTCTGGTATTCTTACACATGTTTTTTTCTGCCAAAGAAAATGCAGATATTTGTGTTTAGCCTTGAAATTTCCACCAACCAGGTGGAGTGATTATGTACCACCCACACTCTTCCCTTGGACCTTCCCCCAAGACATGTCAACCTGAAGCCCACACCGTGTGCAGAAGTTCCTCTTGTGCCTGATTCTGTACACCTGTCCTGTCAGTGAAATGAATACACAGCTGTTCCACATCATGAGTGTAGCACTTAATTTAAAATAAAGAATAAAACAATACACACTTTCCCCCAAAACCAAACACTTTCCCCCTATGTTTTCTGCTTTGCTTCCTGTCCTCACACACTGCTACTGAGTGGGTTCCCACTCTTAGCTGACCCTCCATTGAGTTTTGGGCAGGTGGGGCAGGGGGTGTCAATCACAGCTAGGGAAGACTGCCCGTTTCTTTCCCACAGAGATGCTGGTAAGCAACAACTGATGGAGACCGCCAACTTTGAGTCTACTGTGGGTTATACCACCAGAGCTCCCTCTCATGCTGTCCTAGGCTGAAAAAAGGCCTCCTTACTTTAAGGTGTCATTCTTTGTGAGCCATGAGATGAATGCAGCTTCCTTTTTTTGTGGTGGAGGCGGGGAAGCCCTTTTTAAAAATTAGTTCTCTTTTATATTGGTTTACTAAATTCTTGCATATTGTATTTTGTTTCTATACACTGTGTTTCACATATTCCTCTGTTCACATTGTGTTGCATACAATCATTTCCATACATTGTGTTTTATAAAATCACCATTGATACATGCCCAGTATTATCTACCCTTCTGAGATCCCCACTGGATCTTTCCTGATTCCTTCACCCCCTCCCTCTACCCACCAAACTCTGCGACCCTGTGATTTCTCCACCTCTTTAGCCTCCCATTCCCCTTTTGGACTTTTGTACATTTATGACTAGTAATCCTTCTATTTTACAATAACAGCCTTATGCAATATTTGTCTTTGTAAGACTGAGTTCTCAGCATAATGCTCTCCAACCTCTCTCATGCTATACAGTAATTTTTTTAAATCATTGCTTCTGAGGACTGCATGCTATTCATTTGTGTGAACACATTACAATTTCTCATTCTATTAATTTGTTGATTGACATTTGGACTATTGTCATTATCTTGCTATTGGGAACAATACAGCTGTATACAAATCTCCATTTGTGTGTCAGTTCTATTTTCTTCAGAATATATTCCTAGCAGTGGAATAGCTGGGTCATATGGGATTTCCAAATTCACTTATTTTTTTCAATGTAAACTAAAATTTTTATTTAATACTGGTTTACTTACAAAGTTCATATACATTATTTATCACACTGAATCTTTCCCCTTTTTTTATCCACCCCTCTCAACCACCCATCAAATTGTGTAACCCTATGATTCACCACACCACCCTCATCTCTCTGCTCTAACCCTCCTCTCCTTGGATCCTCATATACTTTCTACAATAATGGTCTTATACAGTATTTCTCCTTATGGGACTGAGTTTGTTCACTTAGCATAATACTCTTCAGTCCCTCTCAAGTAAAGTAGTGATTTACAAAAGTCATTTCTCCTGCGTGCTGCTTAGTATTCCATCATGTGAGTGTACCATATTTTCTCAATCTGTTTGTTTGTGGTTGGACATTTAGGCTGTTTCCATGTTCTTGCTCTGGTGAATAATGCTGCTGTAAACATTGGTGTACAAGTCTCTGTGCCTCAGTTCTCAGTTTCTCGGGGTATATTCCAAGCAGTGGAATAGCTGGGTCATATGGAATTTCTATGTTCAGCTTTTTGAGGGAACACCAAATTGCCTTCCAGAGCAGTTATATCATTTTACAATTCCACCAACAAAGAGTTCCTGTCTAACCACATCCTCTCCAACATTTACTTGCTGTCCTGTTAAACTTTGCCATTGCTACTGGAGTGAGATGATGTGTCATTGTGGTTTTAATTTTCATTTCTCTTATTGCCAGTGATTCTAAACATTTCCAAATATCTTCCTCTGTGAGAAGTCTTTCCATGTCTTATCCATTTTATAATTGTATTATCAGTCTTTTTCCTTGTGGAGGCCCTGTATGATTCTGTAAACTTTTTATGGGACCCTTGTCTAAAATGGTATTGCCAAATGTTTTTTCCCAGTCAATAAATTTTCTTTTCACTCTGCTGCAGAAAGTTTCTGATGTGCACAGGGATTTAATCTTTAAAAGATCCCATTCATCAATTTTATCCTCTCTAGATTGTGCATACTTGGCTATATTTGGTAGTCTTTTTTTAACATAGAATAGGCCATCTAAGTTTAATCTGTTTGTCTCTTGTGAATTTTATGGTTTGGGGCTTTACTCTCAGGTCTCTGATCCACTGTGAGTTGATTTTTGTGTATGGTGTGAAATGTGGATTTTGTTTCAGCTTTCTGTAGGTAGCAGTCCAATTTCCCAGCACCATTTATTGAAGAGGTTGTCATTTCCCCATATGATAGGTTTTATTTCCTTGTTAAATATCAGTTGACCATGGATAACTAGATTCATTTCTGGGTTCTCAGTTCTGTTCCATTGGTCTATGTGCCTGTCATTGTACCAGTACTATGCTGTTTTGGTTACTACCACTGTGTGGTAGGTTCTGAGGTCAGGGAATGCTATACCTCCCGCTTGAATTTTGTTTTTCAGAAGTGTTTTGCTTATTTGCAGTCACTTTCCTCTCCAAATAAACTTGACGCTTTCCCTTTAGATCTCCTTGAAAAAAGAATTTGATATCTGGATTGGGATCGCACTGAACATGTACTGCTTTTGGTAGGATTGTCATTTTCACACTGTTGAATGTCCATAAACAGGCACATTTATATTTCTGACAAAATAAAGACTAAAACTCTTTAAGCCATTCAAACCCCAACTCTTCTCCATCTCAATACTCCAGAAACGGGAAACTAAAGAGCATAGTAGCATATGTAGAGCTCCCAGTTTAAGATAGGTTTGGAAGCAGGAGTGGCATCCACTTCCTAAATAGCATGCCTCAAAACTCTATGAACTTTGAGAAATGATGATAGTTCTAGAAAGGCTTATGTTCAGCTCAATGGCATCAACAATAACTGCAACAACTAGGTTTTTTTAATTTTTCAGAACATAGTTTTTCATAGTATTCTGATATTATCAATTTAATTTCGTCTAGATCTTTGGTGATGTCACCTCTCTCATTTCTTAATCAAGTTATCTGTGTCTTCTCTCCCCCCCCCTTTTCTTTTGTTAAGTTTTTTGGAGAATTTTTGCCACTGGTTTGTTGATTTTATTGATCCTTTTGAAAAGCCAGCATCTACTCTTATTGACGGTTTCAATTGCTTTTCTGTTTTCTATCTCATTGATTTCAGCTCTTGTTCTTATAATTTCTTTCCTTCTAGAGGCTGTAGGATAAATTGTTCTTTTTTTCTATTTTGTGAAAGTGTTGAGTTAGGTCTTTAATTTTTCTTTTTTCTTCCTTACTTGTATGTGTTTGCCTATTACTATGAACTGTCTGTCCCCTGATGATTGTCTTAGCTGCATTTCAGAGGTTTTGGAATTTTGTATTTTCATTATCATTTGTTTCAAGAAACTTTTTTATTTAACTTATTATCTCTCCTATAACACAATCATGTTCTAGTATTTGGTGTTATTTGGCTTCCATGTGGCTGGTTTTGTAAGGTTTATCCTCTCATCATTAATTTCTAGTTTTATGATATTGTGTATAATTTGCTGAAGCTTTCCTTGTGTCCTAATATGTGATCACTTCTGTATATTTGAGGAGAAATTAAATCTGGTTTTGGTTGGGTGTAGTAAACTGAATATATTCACAAAATCAAGCTGGCTAATTGTATAGGGTAGATTTTTTCCTTCTTTGTTAAGTTTCTTTCAATTTGACCTATCCTTTTATGAAAGTGTTATGTTAAGTCTTCTACCACTATTGTAGTGCTATCTGTTTTCAAATCTATTAACTCTTGTCTTATGTATTTACAGATCTATCATTTGGTGCATAGATGTTGACCAATGCTATGTCTTCTTAATATATTTTGCTTTTAATCATTATATAGTACCTTCCTTACATTTTTTAAAACTTTTTTATATTGTTGTTGTTGTTGTTGTTGTTGTTATGTGCCGTCGAGTCGTTTCCGACTCATAGCGACCCTATGCACAACAGCCCTAAACCCTGCTCTATCCTG
>NW_006399916.1:982705-989525 GCF_000299155.1 Elephantulus edwardii
AGTCTCTGTAAATTTTCATTAAAATTAATAATAATAATAATTTTAAAATGTAAAAAAAAGATAGCTAGACAAGCTCCTCCTATGTGATTTATAGCCTCTGAAAACTCCCTGGAGGATCAGCTATAAGTGAGTTTCAGCTCACTTATATGTTGTTATGGCACATAATAACAACAACAACAACAATCTTTTCCTAGCAATATATACCTATAAGTCATCAGAATTACAGTTTATTACAAGACAAAGAACAAAAGGGAATAGAGGTAAATATATAAATTTATTTTATTTAACTGAAATATGAACAAAATATTGAATCAAGAATAGAATAGATATCCAAGATTAAGATTAACATTCTGGCAGGTTGCAATGATTCCTTATCATATGCAAATATGTCCGAGTTTGAGTGCTTTACACATTAAGTTTGATTTGTGATCCTAAGGGATTAGTATATGGGAGGGGGCAGGCAATGTGATATGTAGCTACACAAGGAAGGGATTCAAGGGAAGAAATCCTCTTTTTTTATATAACAAGTAAAATTGTATCTTGTCCTCACACACATGACTTTTCAAGATCGATATAGAAAAAGTGAACATTAAAAAGATCCAGTAGAGGTGATAATTATATGGATATCTTGTTACTGCTGTCGTTATGTGCCATCGAGTTGCCTGTGACTCATAGCAACCGTATGTACAATAGCTCTGAAGCCTGCCCTGTCCTAAGCCAGTCTCACTGACTCCGACACACCTACCCCCATTGCCCTAGTCACTGTATCAATCCATCTCATCCAAGGTCTTCCTCTCCTACGCTTGTCCCTCCTCCTTTCGGGGCATGATGATTATATAGATAATCTACATTCCATCATTTAGCATGGCAATGGAAATACAGTACAAGACACAGTGATGCATTTAATAGGAAATTTAACCAGAGATCAATCAGAGACCAGAACTTATATTCAAAAGCTAATATTCAATACTTATTATGTGCCAGGCACACAGGAGCTGTTAATTTTCTGTTTTCTTGCTGAAATATCATTAATAATATCAAAAGTAGCAACTGTGTTCTTTACATAAATGTAAAAATAGACTAAAATTATTAAATAAGAAAATTATAGTCGATTCTAAACTGAATCTACACTAAAAATGAGGCAATAACTATAAAATGGAATTTACCCAGATTGTGAAACCACAGCCAATTTGCAGGCAAAGTGTATTTATCTTCTCAAAGAGTAATCTGATATAGGAAAAGGAAAATCCACCTTCCTTTTGATGACTCACCAAATCAAGGAAAGAGAAGAAAGTAAATCCATATTTTCAATATTTTGAAATTGGTACTTTATTAGAGTATCACTTGATTTAGTTAAATTATTTTATATAAAGGAGATCTGAATGCTTTTTCCTACCAATTTTCCTTCACAGGTGATACGAATAGAGAGAATGAAGTATGTGAAACTCGCCACAACATATTGTTGAATAGAAAAAGGTTACAAGCTGCATCATATCTATCCAGTCTGTATTCAAAATGAGGGAGATGCTTACTTACTTATAGAGAATGTGCTTAGGCTTTATTTACACAAGCAGTTAAGAGCTGTTGCTATTGTGTGCCATTGAGTCAGAACCGACTCATAGCTGAAATCACATGGAAGGAGATTGTCCATCTTTCTCCCACAGAGCATGGCACTTTGAACTGACTAGTTTGGGGTTTGAAGAACAACTCTTAGCCACTAGGTCACCAAAGCTTCCTAGTTAAGAGCACTATTTTAGGTTTTAGGTCACATAAATTACAAGGTTATCTGGAAAAAAATTAGTATGATGGCTTAGGTTATGTGTCTATTTAGCTAAGCTATGATTCTCAGTAACTTAGCAGACATTAGACTGATTGTGCTTCTATGATGGCTCTGGTGACCTAGTGTTAAGAAGCTGCAATGCAATTCCAAAGGCTCCACAGGAGAAGAATGGGCAGTCTTCTGTGTGATTTACTGTCTCTGAAAACTCACTGAAGGGTCAACTATGGGTTGGTTCTGACTAAAAAGCAAAACAGCAATGTAGTATGATGTAATAATCCTCCATTTTGCAATCCAACGTGAGCTCACATTTCCTTGGGTATGTGGCCTGAATCCAATGTAATATGGAAATACACTTTCTCTCAACCCTATATCTACCCAAGCCCCTGACTCTGGTTCCTGAGATGAGTTAGCTGCCTCCTCTATGACCTGCTGACATAGGGTTTGTCAACCCTTGCCACCATGTGTGTCAGAATACATCTTCAGTCTCAAGACTGACCCATGGATTTGGGGCTTGCCAGCCTCCCCAACTATGTGAGCCATTTTCTTGAAATAAATCTCTTGACAGATATTTGTAGGGAGCTCTTGTGGCATAGCACTTAATAGATTACTAACCCAAAGTTTAGTGGATTGGATCCATTGCAGCTCTGTGGAAGAAAAATGATCAATTTCCTCCTGTATGATTTACAACCTCAGAAACCACCTATGAGTTGGTTCCAACTCAACTTTTCTATTGGTGTACCCTCTCTGGAGGATATTTGTGTTTCCTCTCTGACCAGTTCTTTCCTTACACAGCTTGGCTGTATAAAGCCTTGCATGTAATGTTCTCTGCTTCTCTTGCACATTTTATTGCTTGCTCTAAGAACTTTACACTTCAGTCCAGTCATGGTGTGCTGCTTAACTGGCTCCATAGAGAGGCCACATGTATTCTTTTTTCCTGCCTGATTTCAGCAGCTGAGGTCTTGATTTCTTTGAAGGCAAGACTCATGCAAGCTAGGTAGGACCTACATTCTAGGGCCTTGAGGTGTCCACTCAGTTATCAAAACTGAGATACTAAGAAGACAATTAGTCACTAACCATCCATGACCCTGAGTTAAAACATTGCCACCAGTCTTGAGGGAAGGTTGGAGGGAGGGAGGAAATTGTGCGACACTGAATGAATTTTCTTTCCAAGTGAACTGGGGAGGATAAGGAGGAAAATATGCAACAGTAAATGAATGAAAATATAGCTTTTCTGTAACCTTTCATTTAAATAACAAAAGGGGGGAACACCAAACATTGCCACCAGACTTGAACATGTGTGCCTCTGTGAACATTGGAAACTAAGCCAGTGGCATTTCAAATCTCAGCAGGGTCACCCGTGAGGGACTGTTTTCAGCAGAGCTTTCAGACTAAGGTGGACTGGGAAGAAAATCCTGGTGATCTACTTTATAATATAAGACAGTGCAAAACCTCCACATCATCACTGGACATTGTATGTATGAGATCAGAAAGCAGTGGAGTGAGGAGAAGGTAGGGCCAGGCAGTCTCATTCTGTTGTACACAGAGTCGTGAGTGGGAGCTGATTTTAGCCAACTAACACAGATATTGTATTGTCATGACAATAAGGTGTCTATAACTAAGGGAATTTATTTCAAATTTTAGTGATCCTATGTGACTATGTAGACTGTTCCACAGGGTTTAGTGATACACCATTTTTTCTTCTGAAAACCAAATTTTAAAGCACAGTAAAGTAGTCCAGGAGACAAAATCACTTTGTGATTGTGCTCACCTAAAGGTTGGCAGTTTGAATGTCTCATCTATGCAGCTGTGCCATCAAAGAAAAGCTTAGGGTTTGGTCACAATTACAGACAAGAAGCAACTCTAGTGGTGTTAAGGAGTTGTGCTGCCAGCCCAAAGGCACGAGGTTCTGATTTGATGGCACATAACAATAACAACAACAACAGCAACATCAAGAAAACTCCAAGAAGGGGTTGTAATTTCTAATACATGAGGTTTCCATGAGGCAGAGATGGGGAGTGGGGACTCAACAGCTATTAGCAATAGCAAGCTAAAATAAAATTACTGCCAACTGTTACATGGCTTTGTGTTGTGTATTGTGCTACTGACTGAAAGGTCAGTTATTTAAATCCATAAGTCCCTCCTTAAGAGGAAAGTGTCTCCTCCTGCACAGATTTGCAGTTTCACAAACCCAGTGACAAACCCAAGGGAGGGCCACTGTGAGTCAGAACCAAGTTGATGGCAGGTTTGGTTTTGGTGTCCTGTACTCTTTCACGGTCACTAGAAGGAATGGATTGTATTATATCTTCAATTCTTACTGAAAACCACTAGATCTTCCTCTGGTTATGAACGTCCGTACCTTTTCCACCTTGAGCACATACAGGATAGCATGTATATGGCAGAGAGAGACCCTGGGTGGTGCACATGATTAGTGCTTGGCTGCCAACTGAAAAGGAGTGAATCTTGATGATATACTTACTAAACATCAGCCCCTGGCAACCCCTACTTTTATTGCAGTCACCTTGATGGCAGCTGACTTTTATGACATGGAGGGGTAAACTCAAGGGCTACTTCAGGCCCCACCCATTGCCCCTCAGGGCTGAGAAGATTTGTATCTCTGCTCACCTGGACACCCTGCACAGCAACTCTGATCTAAATCACTTGAGGCAGAGGCAGATCCAGGCTGGTCACCAATGTCCCCAGGAGAGAATTCTACCTCTCTTCCTGAGGGAAACTTTCCCTTTGCCTGTTTCCTTAGATCCTGCCTGCCACCTGAACAAAGACCAGGGTTTCTTATGCCAAAACTTGCCTTCTTCTTGGTCTGTAATGAACAAGGGCAAATTGTAGGTGTCTACCCAGGATTCTGTTCTGTAACACAGAGACTAAGAACAAGGATAGACAGTGTAACCAAGTTGATTTTGAGCTCTAGTGATCCTATGTAATAGAGCTGAATAGCCTCGAACTTTTCATTTGTACAGTACCCTGCCCAGAGGACAGATTGCTTCATAAGGGTCAGTTGAGCCACTAGAAAGAAGTTGATCCAGTGGTAAACCAGTCAGTGGTCATTCACTTCCTCACTGTGTGTGTGTGTGTGTGTGTGTGTGTGTGTGTGTGTGTGTGTGTCTGTTCTGGACCAGCCCATGGGTGCAAAGAGACCAAAAGAAATAGGAGCTTCCATGAATTTATATGTCACTGGAATCTACTATTTTCTTATTCACTAAAAATATATTTCTTTCCATATAGCTTGAGATTATATATATATATATACACACACACACACACACACACACACACACACTCTCTCTCTATATATATACACACAGAGAGACATATATATAATATATATACACACAGACATACATATATGTGTGTGTGTGTCTATACAGATATACACATACACATACATATACATATATGTGTGTGTGTGTGTGTGTGTGTTGTTGTTGTTTGTTGTTATGTGCCGTCGAGTCGCTTGCGACTCATAGCGACCCTGTGTACAACAGCCCTAAACTCTGCTCTGTCCTGTGCCAATCACACTGTCTCTGACACTCCCATCTCAATTATCCCAGTCATTGAATCAATCCACCTCATAGAGGGCCTTCCTCTCCTGCGCTGTCCCTCCACCCTCCCAAGCATGATGTCCTTCTCCAAGGACCGGTCTCTCCTCACAATATGTCTAAAGTATGTTAGACGGAGCCTCAGAATCCTTGCCTCCAAGGAGCCACCTGGTTTAACCCTCTCCAGGACAAATCTGTTTGTTTTCCTAGCAGTCCATGGTATTCTCAATACTCTTCTCCAGCACCACAGCTCAAAGGCATCAATTCTCCTTCTATCCTCCTTGGTCATTGTCCAACTCTCTGATGCATAACAAGTGATTGTGAAGACCATGGCCTGTATCAGACGCACCTTATTTGTTGTTCTGTGCTGTTGAGTCACCTGAGACTTATAGAGACCCTATGTACAACAGCCCTAAACCCTGCTCTATCCTGCTATCCTGTGCCAATTTTATTGTCTCTGATACACCTACCCCATTACCCTAGTCAATGAATCAATCTATCTCTTCCTTTCCCGCGCTGTCCCTCTACCCTTCCAAGTATGACATCCCTCTCCAAGGACTGGTCCATGTCCTTGCAACATGTCCAAAGTATGTCAGATGAAGCTCCAGAACCCTTGCCTCCAAGGAGCAGCATGGTTTAACCCTCTCCAGGATGAACCTGTTCTCTTAGCAGTCCATTGTATATTCAATACTCTTCTCCAACACCTCAGCTGAAAGGCATCAATTTTCCTTCTATTATCCCTAGTCACTGTCCAGCTCTCTGATGCATAGCAAGTGATTGCAAAAACCATGGCCTGTATCAGGTGCATTTTAGTCTCCAGAGTGACATCATTGCTCTTTAGTACTCTGGAAACATCTCTATCAGCAGACTTTCCCAACACAATACATCTTTTAATTTTCTGGCTGCTGGTGCAAAGAGTGTTGACTGTGGAGTCAAGCAAACTAAACCTATGCTGCCAATCTTTGTTTTCTTGTTGTTGAGCTTCAATCCATATTGAAGGCTGCAGTCCTTGACCTTCTGTAGCAAGCACTTCAGGTCCTCCTCAGTTTCAGTAAGCAGGGTTGTGCCATCTACATCACACAGATTGTTGATGAGGAACAGCACATCAACAGAGAACTGCCAGAAGTGCAGGCTGGGTTTAGAAAGGCCATGGTTCTAGAGATATTGTAGCTAATGTTAGACGGATCTTGGCTGAAAGCAGATAATACCAGAGAAATGTTTGTGTTTCATCGACTTTGCAAAGGCATTTGTGTGGATCACAACAAACTGTGGCTAACTCTGAGAAGAATAGGAATTCCAGAAAACTTGATTGTGCTACTGTGAAACCTATACTTTGACCAGGAGGCAATCATAAGAACAGAGCAAGAGAACACTGCATGGTTCAAAATTGGGAAGGATGTACACCAGGGATGTGTCCTATCTCCATTCTCTCTCTCTATACACACACACACACACACACACACACATATATAAATATATATATATA
>NW_006399916.1:990725-993027 GCF_000299155.1 Elephantulus edwardii
ATCTTGGAGAGGATTAAACCAGGTTACTCCTTGGAGGCAAGGATTCGGGGCTTCGTCTGACATACTTTGGACATGTTGCCAGGAGGGACGGGTCCTTGGAAAGGGACATCATGCTTGGGAGGGTGGAGGGACAGCGTAGGAGGGGAAGACCCTCTATGAGATGGATTGATTCAGTGACTGGAGTAATCGTGATGGGTGTGTCAGAGGCGATGCGGTTGGCGCAGGTTAGAGCAGGGTTTAGGGCTGTTGTGCATAGGGTCGCTATGAGTCGGAAACGACTCAATGGCACAGAACAACAATTAACAACATATATCTCTGTCTCTATCTCTATCTCTATACACACACACACACACATATACAGAAGACTACGGGTCATTTGGGACCGTTGGGCCAAGAAAACAACACCATATACTTGATCTAAAGCACACATCATCCTCCCTTGGGAAACTTCCATTATGGCAATAGTGTACTGCAAATGGAAGAGACCCTAAGCTACAAGAAGTCAATCCTGGAGCAGAAGTTCGAGGCAAATGACTTTTCCTCAGAACTGTCTGCGATAGAAAGCCTTCCCTGATACTAGTACCTGGTATCTTGATTTACAGACTTCTAAACTCAAGAGATATTGGCCTCAACAGAAGAAAAAGGCTGCAGCTTAAGGCGTTCAGAATCACAGAAACCCAGAAAGCTTGAGATCTAAGCCATAATATCAAGGACTAGATAGGGGGAGACAGGAGTCGAATGGAGTTGGTGGGAGTAGAAAGGAATTCTGGTGGAGCAGAGAAAGGGGTGGGTCAAGACGCACATGTAAAGGGCAGGGACAACACTGAATCTATTGGTTATTTCTATATTTAGGGAAATATCTTTCATCTGCTCTCTTCTGTAAAATGCTTATCTGTCAGATACTGTTCTAAATCTGAGCATTCAGATTAAGACAGACTAGAAAGTAGGATTGGCCATCCGCTTCCAAAATAGCAGGCCTTTGAAAACCCTATGTACTATAGAGCACACTTAAACTAGCACATATGGCAACTGAGGCTGAGTTCTAAAGTATGGCAACACATTGTGAGAACCATGAATGTAGGAAAATTAGATATTGTTAAAAAAAGAAATGGAACACATAAATGTTGAAATACTAGGTATTGACAAAATAAGATGGACTAGCATGGGACATTTTGAGTCAGAAAATCTACTATGCTGGAGATGAAAAGATGAGGGGAAATGGGGTTTCTTTCATAGTTAAAAAAGTCATTTCTAGATCTGTCTTGAAATACAGTGTTGTGAGTGACATGATATTCATATACATACAAAGAAGTCCAGTGAATACCACTATCATTCAAATATATGCACCAACAACCAGAGCCAAAGAGAAGGAAATAGAGGATTTCTATCAACTTTTACTTTGGAAGCAGGAGTGGCATCCACGTAATAAATAACATGTCTCTGGAAACTCTATCAACTTTGATAAATGTCGATAGTTGTAGAGGGGCTTCAGGTCTTTTGTTCATAGGGTCACTATGAGTAGTGCTCAACAAGAAGGCAATCATCATCAACAACAACAACAGTATCTGGGGCAAGCGGGAGTTGCTGTCTCAGAACCAGTGAGACTGGTTCAGGACAGGGCAGGCTTCAGAGCTGATGTTCATAGGATCGCTATGGATCACAGGTGGCTCAACAGCATATGTTGTTGTTGTTCTGTGCTGTCGAGTCGCTTGTGACTCATAGTGACCCTATGTACAACAGCCCTAAACCCTGCCCAATCGCACTGCCTCTAACACACTCATCACGATTACTCCGGTCACTGAATCAATCCACCTCATAGAGGATCTTCCCCTCTTCCACAGTCCCTCCACACTTCCAAGCAGGATGTCCCTCTCCAAGCACCTGTCCCTCCTTACAATATGTCTAAAGTATGTCAGACGAAGCCCCAGAATCCTTGTCTCCAAGGAGCCACCCGGTTTAAACCTCTTCAGGATGAATCTGTTTTCTTGACAGTCCATGGTACATTCAATACTCTTCTCCAGCACCACAGCTCAAATGCATCAATTCTCCTATCCTCCCTAGTCATTGTCCAACTCTCTGATGCATAACAAGTGATTGCAAAGACCATAACCTCTATCAGATGCACCTTAGTCTCCAGAGTAACACCATTGCAGACTTTCCCATCACAAAACATTTTTTTTTTTTATTTTCTGGCCACTGGTGCCAAGAGTGTTGACTGTGGAGCCAAGCAGACTAAAGTTGTTAACAATCTCAATCTCTTCACCATCCATCCTGATGCTGCCAATTGGTCCAGTGGTGAGGT
>NW_006399916.1:993491-998377 GCF_000299155.1 Elephantulus edwardii
ATATCTACATATCTACATATCTATATATCTATCTATCTATATCTATCTATATATATATATATATATATCTAGAGAGAGAGAGAGAGAGAGAGAAATATATATATTTATGCCTCAAAACTGTTCCTGAGATGGTATTGAAATTTGAGTGGGATAGACTCAAGGTCAACTTTGGTTCCTATGGATTTAATTTCATTTTCTTTAGCTTTACCTTGAACTTGCGTATGAATAGTTAGTGGTCTGTTCCACAATCAGCACCTGGCCTAGTTTTCACAGCTTCTCCAGTGAGTCTTTCCACAGATGTAATTGATCTGATTCCTAGGCATACCATCAGGTGAAATCCATGTGTATAGCCTGCATTTATGTTTATTATAAAATGTACTTGCAACGAATACATTCTTGATTGTACAGAATTATATCATTCTACCTTCAGCTTCACCAAGTCCATGTTTTCCAACTTCTGATTATTCTTCTTTGTTCCTCCCAACTTTTGCATTCCAGTCACCCATTATTATTAATGCATCTTGATTGTATGTTTGATAACTTTCTGACTACAAAAGTTGGTAGAAATCTTCTATTTCCTCCTCTTTGGTTCTAATTGTTGGTGGATATATTTGAATGATAGTGGAATTTAATGGATATTATCCTGTCACTCACAACATTGTATTTCAAGATCGATCTAGAAATGACTTGAGGCGAGTTCTGGTGGCCTAGTGGCAAGAAGGTGTACTGCAATCCCAGAGGTACACGGTTCAAATCCACCAGATGCTTTGCTGGAGAAGGAGGAACAATCTCCTCCTGTACCAGTCAGATCTGATTTGACAGTATACACACACAAAATAAGAAGAAAAAAAACTAAAAAAAAAAAATAAATGACTTGAAACTATGAAAGCAACCCCATTTTTCCTCACCTTTTCATCTCCAGCATAGTAGATCATAAGATCGTCTAACTTTAAATGTCTCATGGCAGTCCATCTCATTTTGCCAATACCTAGTGTGTCAATATTTATGCGTTCCATTTCTTTCTTAACAATGTCCAAATTTCCTACATTCATACTTCTCACATTCCACGTTCCAATCACTAGTGTCTGCTTACAACTGTTCCTCCTCCTTTGTCTTTCTATACTTGAGGGCTCAGCCTCACTTGTCATATCTGCTAGTCTCGATGTGTTCTATTGTACATAGGGCTTTTGAAGGCCTGTTATTTCAAAATTCTATGGCCAGTCCTTCTTCCTAGACTGTCTATGATTTGCTCAGATTTAGAACAGTATCTGAGTCTAGACTCTATAAGGAGGTGTGGCATCAGGATTTGAGGAAAACTCATCAACAACTTGTGTTATGTAGACAATGCAGCCCTGCTTGCTGAAACTAAGGAGGACTTGAAGAGCTTACTGCAGGAGGGCAGGATTGGTGGAATGTCTATCAACAATCTGCGTTATGCAGATGACACAACCCTGCTTGCTGAAACTGAGGAGGACCTGAAGCATTTGCTGCAGAGGGTCAGGGACTGCAGCTTTCAATACGGATTGAGGCTCAATGTCAAGAAGACAAAGATTCTCACCACCGGACCAATTGACAGCATCAGGATGGATGGTGAAGAGACTGAGATTGTTCACAGCTTTAGTTCGCTTGGCTCCATGGTCAACACTCTTAGCACCAGTAGCCAGGAAATTAAAAGACATATTGCAATGGGAAAGTCTGCTGTTAGGGACCTCTCCAAAGTACTGAAGAGCAACGGTGTCTCTCTGGAAACTAAGGTGCGCCTGATACAGGCCATGGTCTTTGCAATCACTTGTTATGCATCAGAGAGTTGGACAATGACTAGGGAGGATAG
This sequence comes from Elephantulus edwardii, assembly GCF_000299155.1. Classification (NCBI taxonomy): domain Eukaryota; kingdom Metazoa; phylum Chordata; class Mammalia; order Macroscelidea; family Macroscelididae; genus Elephantulus; species Elephantulus edwardii. Next base: position 995,323 of record NW_006399916.1, read on the forward strand.
AAGGAGAATTGATGCATTTGAGTGTGGTGCTGGAGAAGAGTACTGAGGGTACCATGAACTGCTAGGAAAACAGCAGATTCATCCTGGAGAGGATTCTGAGGCTTTGTCTAACATACTTTGGACATGTTGTAAGGAGGGACCGGTCCTTGGAGGAGGACATCGTGTTTCGGAGGGTGGAGGGACAGAGCAGGAAGGGAAGGCCTTCTATGAGGTTGATTAATTCAGTGACTGGGGTAATCAGGATGGGTGTGTCAGAGACAGTGCAATTGGCACAGGATAGAGAAGATTTTAGGGCTGTTATACATAGGGTCACTATGAGTCGCAAGAGACTTGACGGCACTTAACAACAACAACATTTTATTTGTTCCTTGTGATCTATGTTATTTGGCACAGAATGAGATGTATAAGTAGGCTTATGTGAAGCTACTTTGACTTCATTCTCAATACATTTGCACTTTGGGAACTGCCAACAGGTCAGAGGTTGGGCCTAGGTTAGGAGTTTTCAGGACAATCACTTGGGGTTTCCTGGTCAGAGCCCATAACTGCCAGCAGGGCCCTTTCATCAGTAATGATTTTCTTTTCTTCATAAAGTTCAGCTATTTCATTATATTGCTAAACCACATATATAAACCTAAGAGAAATGAAAACACATATTTACACAGAAATTGCATACGAATGTCCTTGTAAGTACCCTTTATAATATCTAAAAGGTAAACATTCCTCAAATGCCTATTAAATGATGGATAGATATACTGATATGTATTCACACATACAATATAATTCAACCAATAAATTAATAATTCCTGAAACATGTTGCAACATAAGTGCGTCTCAGAAACATTATGGTGAGTGAAAGAAGCCAATCCCAAATGGCAATCAAATATGCAATTCTATTTATATTAAATGTCAAGAATAGAAAAATCTGTGAAAAACAGAAAGCAGTCAGTGGAGAAATGATGGAAGTTATACAAGTGCTCAGGTCTTCCATTCATATGGTTGCTGTAGGTCATATGTGACTTAATGGCACTAACAACATCAACACCAACATAGAGCTCTCTGGGCCTTGTGGAAAGAAAGTTATGCTACTAAGCTAAATAAAGGTGGGTGATTTTAATCTGTGGCCTTCTGGCCTGGTTTTAATTGGTTTTGGTCAAACATTCTTCTAAATAGTAGAGCACTTGTCCATTTGCTGTACAGAGGTAACACATGGTTGCTGTGATGCTAAACACTGTGACACTGATGGGTTAAATGTGATAATGGTTACCAATGGTGGACAGTGTTTGGTAGAGCTCCCTGATTAAACAAGGTTGGAAGCAGGAGTAGCATCCACTTCTGAAATAGCTTCCCTCCAGAAACTCTATGAACTTGGAGAAACTATGAAAGTTATACAAGTTTTCAGGTTTTTCGTTCATAGGATCATTATGAGTCATCTATGACTCGATGACACTTAAAAACAACAGTCAGTGGTTGCTGAGGCCAAGGGAGGAGAGTAGGGGTGGGAGTGAGGGAATATGGGAATGTCTACTAATGACTTCTTTAAAGCATAACAAAGATGCTCTAAAAATTATTGTAATGTTTGTTTCACAACTCTGTGAATATACAACAAGCCAATACATTGTACACATTAAAAAACTATATATCATTTTAATAAAGTTCTCTCGATAAAACTTAACAGGAGAAAGATGGGTAGTCTCTTCTCATGCAATTTATAGTCTCTGAAAATGCCCTGGAGGATCAGCTATGAGTTGGTTCCAGCTCAATAGCATGTAACAATAACAACAACAACAACAATAAAATTAGCTTGTATAACATCCCACTCCTAAATGTGAGCTGTGCATAGTATCTTGATTGACTGACACTGCTAAAACAAAAATACCACAAATAAGAGATATTTATTATCTTACAATATAGGAATTTAGAAGTTCAAATTCAGGGTGCCAGCTCTCTGTTATTTCTGTTTCCCAATTCCCTGGAGATCCCCATGTGTCTTGACATCAACCTTGTTTTGGGTCTAGGAAGTTCTCAGCACAGGGACTCTAGGCCCAAAGGATGTGCTCTGCTCTTGGCTCTTCTGTCTTGGTCATAATAAGGTCCTCTCTGATTCTTCTCTCTAGTTCTTGGTAGAACTTTATTTAGGGCATTAGACTTTTAATTAAGTGGGTAGCAGTTCAAACCCACCAGGCACTCCAAAAAAAGCAGAAAGAGTTTGCTTTTGTAAAGAAAAAAGGCCTGACTCAAGCAAGGTCCAAACTTTAGTAAGGGTGTGGCTTGACAAAGGGTGTGACTTGAGTAAAGTGTGACTTGAGTCATGCCCTTTTGTTTTTGGTTTTTTTTTTTTTTTTTTTTTTTTTTTTTTTTGTTTTTTTTTTTTTTTTTTTTTGGTCATACCCTTTTGTAAGGCAGTGACTCAAGACACAACAAACTAGCCTTGCCTCTTTTATAGGTAGATATTAAGATTTATAATAAATGTCCTAAAATGGGGAATAATTCTATCGATAACACAATGGATGATACCCTCACAATATTGAAAATCATGGCCCAGTCAAGTTGACACATATTTTAAGAGGATAAAATTTAAATCATGACAGTAACTTCCTTCTAAAGAGTACAATGTGGAAAGGGGGAAAAGAAGTGCTTTATACTTCTCTGCCAACAACAAATTAAGATTGATAGATAACATGTGTTCTTCACTTGACCAATATCACTTGAAACTTTTAGTCATCAGAAACAAAGACCTTTTGAGAAATGGTCACAGCCAAGAGGAGCTAAGGAGACATGGAAACCAGATGCCTGTGGTGGTTTGGGGGGGGGGGTATTTTGGAACAGAAAAGCGACATTATGTAAAATCTAAGGAAAGACAAATAGAGTATGTGCTATAGTTAGAAATAGTTCTTTACCGTGGAAAGATGAACTATATTGCTGTGAGATATTAATAACAGGAAATGGCATGTTACCTAGCCTCCTTGTGTCTCAGTTTCTTCAACTTTAAGATATGGATAACAACATTCACCTTAGTGGTTTGGGAGGTTAAATGACTCAAGATTATAAATATATA
>NW_006399916.1:1001482-1029434 GCF_000299155.1 Elephantulus edwardii
GCCAATCCTTCTTCCTAGTCTGTCTTAATCTGAATGTTCAGATTTAGAGGAGTATCTGACAGACTGCAATTTGTGGGGCAGTTAAAGATAAATCCCTTATTGTGGGGGTAAACGTTAGTTAAAGTGTTGATCCCACCCTTAGCCCAGTGCCATTACCCACTTGCTTCCCAGCTCCACCCTCCACCAGGATAATCCTTCTCATCTACCAAGTCCCTTCAGAAAAATATCTTCCATTGTCCAACCCATGATCTGGCATATATATATATATGTGTATATATATATGACTGACATGTGCTGAGTGCTCAATACATGCTAGCTATTATCAGTATAGTTATGAATACTTTCAAATCTTTTGTTTTAAAATGAGGAAAAATAGAAGACAGATTGTGCAGTATTATTGTTCAAACACCAGAATATATTGAGGCCATAGACCTGATAATATCATAATTAACCTATTATCAACAATTTCCTTGCTAACAAAAATTTAATTATATTAGTAGAATTATTCAAAACAAAACCCAACTGACATATGTTGTTGTTAGGTGTTGTTGGGTCCACCACAACTTATAGGAACCCAATTGGAACCCAGATCGGAACTTTCTCCTACCTGTATTGCACTATCTTTACAATCTCTGTCACACTCAAGCCCATTGTGGTAGTCACTGTGTCAGTCTATCTCGCTGAGTATTTTCCTGTCTTTCTTTTACTATCCACATTTCTCAGCATGATGTTTCTTTCCAAAGATTAGTTTCTCCTGAGAATATGCCCCAAGTAAGTTATTTTTCAAATCTGCCTTTCGAAATCTCCTGTTTAGCGTTTTAACTTCAGCAATCTTTCCTCCTGTTTTGGCTTCTTTTCATTGCAGTGCATATTTTAGAGTTTCTTCTAACATCCATTCTGGACTTTTCTTGCTCTCTGCCTTTGTAATGTGCTTCTTATAGGGACTTCATCAAGGAGGAGGTACTTGATGTCATTTCACTTGTATGGTCTTGGTCATTGGTGTTCAATAAGTCACATCTACTCTAAAATGGTTTTAAATTCAGTTGAGAGATATGCAATGTCATATTTTAGTTCTCATGGATGTGTTTTAATTTTCTTCAACTTCAGTTTGAACTTGCATTTGAGTCTGTTCCACAAATAGTCAATGGCCTAGTGTGGTTTTTTAAAATTTTTTTAAAGTTATTTGTGTGTGTACCATTAAATCAGATCTGACTGGTACAGGAGGAGATTGTCCCTCCTTCTTCAGCAGAGCATCTGGTGGATTTGAACTGTGCACCTCTGGGATTGCAGTGCAGCTTCTTGCCATTAGGCCACCAGAGCTCACCTATCCCTGGCCTAGTTTTGATTGTTGACATCCAGCTTCTCCAATATCTCTTTCCACAGACACAGTCAATCTGATTCCTGTGGAGTCTATCAGAGGAAGTCTATGTATATGTCACCTTTTATGGGGTTTTTTAAGTATTTGCAATGAACAAATTATTCATTGTACAAAATTCTCTCATTTGATATCCAGTTCCATTTCTATCATTAAGATCATATTTCCTAACTACCAGTCCTTCTTTGTTCCCAGCTTTGGCACTGCAGTCACTATTATTATGAATGCATCTTGATTGCATGTTTGAGCAATTTCATGCTGCAAAAGTTTGTATGTTTTTCTTTGTTAGGTGGCATTGAGTCTAGTACAACTCATAGAGCTCCTATGAACGATAGATCTGAACCCTGTTCTATCCTATGCCATTCTCACATTTCCTGACACACTTAAGCCCATTGCTACAGTCAATCCATCTGGTCAAAGATCTTCTTTTTTGTTGTCACCTTTCCAAACATGATGTTCCTCTCCAAGGAATAGCCTCTCCTAGAAACATGCCTAAAAGTATGTGAGACAAAGTTTTATCATCTTTGCCTCCAGGAAGCACTCTGACTGTCTATGTTGTTATGGTAGATTCTGCTTTGAAGAGGCACCTCTTTTACAGTTGCACTTTGAGTGCTTTCCAACCCAACAATGTTCTTTCATTGTCCATGCTTGTTATTTCACAAGTGGCCAGTCCTGCTTCTTTGTCTTAGTCTAGAACTCCCAGTGAAACCTATCCACTATGTGTGACCCTGCTGATATTTTAAATACTGGTAGCATAGCTTCCAGCATCAGAGCAACACACAAGCCACCACAGTATGGCAAACTGACAGAAGAGAGGTGGAACCCACTTATAATTAAGTAATGCACAGAAACTTTCTGGGGGGATAAAAATTCGTTTTTAATTACCTCTGAAAAGTGGGAGTCAAGGAAAAAGATACTTTATTCTTTGCTTTATACCACATAGTTAACTCTCCAGGAGGGCTTCAGAGGTTGTAAATCACACAAAAGAGATTGCCCATCCTTCTCCATTGGGAGTTTCTGATGGATTTAAACCACCTACCTTTTGATTGGCAGCACAATATCTTACCCACTGTTGTAAGGTGCTCATTGAATTAAGTATGACTCATAGCAACTCTATGAACAAGATCTGAACCCTGTCCTATCCTGTGGCATCCTCATCTTCTCTGACATACTCAAGCCCACAGCAGCAGTTACTTTGTCAATGCAACTTGTTGAAGGTCTTTCTTTCTTTGCCAACCGTCCATAGTTCTAAGCATGATGTTACTCTCCAAGGAATAACCCTCCTAATAACATTCTCAACATATCTGAGGCAAAGCTTTATCATTTTTTACCTCCAAGGAACACTTTGGCTGCACTTTATCCAAGATATATCTGTTTTACAGGGTTTTTGTTTTGTTGTTGTTGTTTTTTTCCAATCCATAGGATATCCAGCACTCTTTTCCAACACTGCAACTCAAAGGCATCAATTCTTCTTCTATCATCCTAAATCATTGTCAAGCTCTCAGGTGCACAGCAAGTGATTTAAAATCAGGTGCATCTTAGTCTTCAAATTGACATTATTGTTTCTCAGCTATTTTGAGAGGTCCCTGACTGCAGACTTTCTCAGTGCAATATGTCTCCTGATCTCCTAACCACTGGTACCAAGTATATTGATTGCCAATCCAAGTAAAATGAATTAACTGAAAGTTTTAATCTTTTCTCCATCTATCATGATGTTACCTACTGGTCTAGTGGAAAGAATTTTTATTTTCTTGTTGTCAAGATGTAGTCTATATTAAAGGTTGTCATCTTTGACCTTCTGCAGCAAGTACTTCAAGGTTGTTTTTTTTAATCCTTACTCACTAGGTCACTAGAATGTTTTAATATACTACTTTGAGCATGTAGGCATTTACTATTTAAAATTAATAAAGTTCTAGTAAAAATTATTGTTAATAAAATTGTTCTAAATGAGACATAATCAGTGTGTAATTAATTAGAAGCAGCCTATTCTTTTTGATAAAAGATTAATTTATTAACCATCAACAAATATTTGTTGAGCACTTACCATGGGTCAGCTCTGCTCTTAGAGAGGATAAGATGGGACAGACGGGGTGGTTGTCTCACAGCACTTACATTCCCTCTGGGGGGAAAAAAATGAAAGTTAAACATTTGTGTCTAAGGTGAGGAATATTCACTTTATCTCTACTGACAACAACAAAAAAGGCAGCATACACATACATGCATAGAATATTTGTGTTGCTGATATAAATACAAATTGCATCTGAAATCTACATTATCATTTTTGCCTTATTTTGCAAAAAAATCACTAAACACAAGAATTATTTGAGTCTCAAGTATTGTAAAATATAATATTCTAGGATTATTAAAAATTAGGAGAAAAACTCCCACATAATCACAGGAAGGTTTGATTAAGATAAAAGTCTACCCTAGAGCAACTAACTACAAGATTGTTTTAGAAGAGATTCAGAAATGTCACTTTTTATATATAATACTTAGTAAATAAATGCCTATTTCAGAGGAAGGAACCAAGCTATTGAATCTGTAGAAAAAAATTTTTCTCCCCAAACTGTATATTTTAGTGAACCTAGAAGGAAGTGGAGTGAGGTATAATCAAAAGGAAGGCATCTATAAAGTAAGTATAAAATTATTTTAAATTCAGTACCCTGGGGAAAAAAACTCTAACCCTAACCCTCCCATAGGACCTTGTGGTAGAACATAATAAACAAATCTGAACATCAGACTTTTCACTTCCTATCACCTTTGCCTGAGGTCCTTAACAGCAAGACAATGTCAGTGGGAGACTGGGAAAAGCAGCAACCAGCTGCTGTTGTTGTTATGTGCCTTTGAGTCACTTGAGACTCATAGGGACCCTGAATACAACAGCTCTAAACCTGATTCTATGTTGAGTCAATTTCATTGTTTCTGACACACCTACCCTCAGTCACTGAGTCAATCCATATTATCCAGGGTCTTCCTTTCTTGTACTGTCCCCCACCCTCCCAACCATGAGGTCCTTCTTCGAGGACTGGACCCTCCTGGCAACATGCCCAAAGTGTGTCAGATAGAGCTTCAAAATCTTTGCATCCAAGTAGTAGCTTGCTTTCACCCTCTCCAGGACAGACTTGTTAGTTCCCTTAGAAGTACATATATTCTTCTCTAGCACTACAAGTCAAAGGAATTTATTCTTGTTTCTAACATCCTAAGTCATTGTCCTGCTTTCTGATGCATAGCAAATAATTGTGAAGACCATGGCTTGGATCAGGGGCACCTTAGTCTCCAGTCTAACATCATTGTTCTTCAGTACTCTAGAGAGGTCCCTTGCAGCAGATTTTCCCAGTGCAATTCGCCTTTTGATTTCCTGACTATTGGTACCAAGAATGTTGATTGTGGAGCCAAGCAAGTTGACGCTGTTGACAATCTCAATCTCTTCTCCACCTATCATGATGCTGCCATTTGACCCAATGGTGAGAATCTTTGCTTTCTTGATGTTGAGCTTCAATCCATATTGAAGATTACAGTCCTTGACCTTCTGCAGCAAGCACTTTAGTCCTCCTGTTTCAGCAAGCAAGGTTGTGTTATGTGCATAACACAGGTTGTTGATGAATCTTCCTCCAATCCTAATGCCACTTTCCTCCTCATAAACCTAAGCTATGAAAGCCAGATATAGGTACAGCTAATCCCCAAATGACTAGGTTTGCCAGATAAAAGACAGGATGCCCAGGTATATTTGAATTCCAGAGAAACAACAAATTTTTTTATAAATATGTTTCAAATATTGCACAAGATATTCTAATATAAAAATCATCTATTGTGTATCTGATATTTAAATTTAGCTGGGTGTTCCATATTTTTATTTGCTAAATCTATCAAAACATACTTATAGATCATTACATATTTCAATAATTATAATGTTTTTTCTAAAATCACCATTGTTGTTGTTTGTTAAGTGCTATCAAGTCATAGGCGACTCATAGCGACCCTATGAACAAAAGTTCTCAACACTTTCATGACTTCCAACCTTATACCAGGTTCATAGAGTTTCCGGAGGCAAGCTATTATGGAAGTAAATTCCACTCCTGCTTCCAAGCTTGTTTTAATCGGGGAGCTCCACCAAACACTGTCCACCGTGGATAACCATTAACACGTGTTTTCAAATCACCATTAGGAGGTTATAAAAATGAAGAAGGTGCTCCTCTGAGTCTCTCACACAGCATCTAACAATAATTATGCCCCATGCTCTAGCAAAAAGAGGAAGTTCAAGCTGCTCTGAAGAAATTGGCAAAAAACAAGGGCCCAGGAATTAATGGACTACTCAGTGACATATTTCAGCAAACAGATGCTTCCCTGGCCATCCTCACCAGGTTATACCAAGAAATCTGGAGGACAACTGCCTGGCCAAGTGAATGAAAGGAATCCATATTTATTCCCTCTCCAAAAAAAGGTGACCTGAAAGAGTGCAGGAACTGTCAAACAATATCACTAATATCACACACAAGCAAGATGCTACTGAAGATTATCAAAAAATGACTGGAACAGTAGAAAACTACCAGATATGTAAGCTGGCTTTAGAAGAAATCATGGCACTAGAGACATCACGGCCAATGTTGGCTGGCAGCAGAGAGCACCAAAGGAATGTCTATCTGTATCTATTGACTATACAAAGGCATTTACGTGGATCACAACAAACTGTGGCTAACCTTTATAAGAATAGGAATCCCAGAACACTTAATTGTGTTCATTCAAAACATATACTTGAACCAGGAAGCAGTAGTCAGAGCAAGGAAACACTGTATAGTTCAGAATCAGGAAAGGAATGTGTCAGGGATGAGTCCTATCGAAACTCTTTCAATCTGTATGCAGAGCAGATCATATGGGAGGCTGGACTTTATGAGAAGGAATGTGGTGTCAGGATTGGAGGAAGACTCATCAACAACCTGCATTATACAGATGACACAACCTTGTTTGCTGAAACAGAGGAGGACCTGAAGCACTTGCTGCAAAAGGCCAAGGACTGTAGTCTTCAATATTGATTGAAGCTCAACATCAAGAAAGCAAAAATTCTCACCACTGGGCCGATCAGCAGCTTCATGATAGATGAAGAGATTGAGATTGTTAAGAACTTCAGCTTACTCAGTTTCACAATCAACACTCTTGGTAACAACGTCGGGAAGACAAAAGATGAATTGCAGGGAACTCTCTAGAGTACAGAAGAGCAGTGGAGTCTGGAGACTAATATGTGCCTGATACAAACCATGGTCTTTGCAATAGCTTGTTATGCATCAGAGAGCTGGACAATGACTGGGGATGATAGAAGAAGGATCAATGTCTTTAAGTTGTGATGCTGGAGAAGAGTGTTGAACATACTGTGGACTGCCAGAAGAACAAACAAGTCTGTTGTGGAGAAAGTTAAACCAAGCTGTTGCCCTGAGGCAGAAATTTTAAAGCTCCATTTCACATACTTTGGGTACTGGCAAGGAGGGACCAGTCCTTGGAGAAGGATATTGTGCTTGCAAGGGTGGAGGAACAGCACAGGAGAGGAAGACGCTAGATGAGACAGATTGACTCAGTAACTGGAGAAATGAGATTATGACTGTTGGTGATGTTGAGATTGGCTCAGGATAGGACAGGGTTCAGAGCTATGAGTTTCAGATAACTTGAGGTCACATAACAACAATAGCAGCGTAGCAGAAAGATCACTAACTTGGGGGGAAAGTGAGAAGCTTCAAAAATGATATTTAAAAAAATTAATTTGTCAAATTACCACTTTTAAATTTAAGTTCAAAAAAGACTTGTTAAATAAACAATAATTCAAAGGTTTGGACAGAAAAAAGGTAGTGGCAACTAGCAGTGAATGAAAGAGAAACAAGTAATAAATAGGATGGAGAGATGATGTCAGAGAGACAACACAAACAAAGGAAATGGCAAGTATGAGTGATGAAAGTGGTGGGGAGCACTGGTTAAGGCCAACTGCCCTGTGGAGGTTGCACTCCTAGTAGAATATGATCAGTCCCGTGTAGGTTTAGGTGCCTGGCTTAAGAGTCCATGGAGTCAGGACTCTCCCTACAGCCTACAAGAAAGTAAACCAAGGAGTGGAGGTGATAGTATCTTGCCTACCTTGCTACAAAATAGTCTTTTGCTTAAGCTAAGGTGACGCTATTAGACAGGAAGAAAGGAAGGAAGAGAAGAAGTGAGAGAAGGAAAGAGGGAGGAAACGAGGCAGGGAGAGGAGGAGGAGGAAGAAAATGTGCCCCTTTTCAGTTGGAATCTCTGGGGGATACAAACAAGCTTCCGACCAAAAAGTTGGGCATTCCAATCTATCCAGGCACCTTGGAAGAAAAGCCTGGCAGAATACTTCTGAAAAATGCTTCAGCCCCTGAGACCCTCCAGAGCACGTGGGGTCACTCGAGTCAGAATCAGCTCCGTGACAACTGATTTGCTTTCTTTCTTCCCCCTCCCCCCACCAGTTTTTTATTTATGCAGCATGGTTCAAAACTGGGAAGGATGTCCTCCAGGGATGTATTCTGTCTCCATACGTTTTCACTCTGTATGGAGAACAGATCATCTGAAACTCTGGGCTGTACAAGGAAGAACTGGCATCAGGATTGAAGGAAGATTCACCAACAACCTGCTTTATGCACATGACACAACCCTGCTTGCTGAAACTAAAGAGGATCCAAAGTGCTTGTGCTGCAGAAGATCAAGGACTGCAGCCTTCAATACGGATTAAAGCTCAACATCAAGGAAACAAATATTCTTACCACTGGGCCAATTGGCAGCATCCATATGGATAGTGAAGAGATTGGGATTGTTAACAGTTTCAGTTTGCTTGATTCCACAATAAGCACTCTTGGTACCAGCAGGCAGGAAATCAAGAGACAGATTGCATTGGGAAAGTCAGCTGTCAAGGACCTCTCCAAATTATTGAAGGGGAATAATGTCAGGCTGGAGACGAAGGTGTGCCTGATCCGGGCCATAATCTTCAAAATTGTGTGCTATGTGTCAGAGTGACTAGGGATGATAGAAAAAGAATTGATGCCTTTGAGCTGTGGTGCTGGAGAAGAGTGTTGAATATACCATGGACTGCTAGAAGAACAAACAGGTTTGTCCTGGAGAGGTTGAAACGGGTTGCTCCTTGGATTCAAGGATTCTGAAGCCTCATCTGACATACTTTGGGCATGTTGCAAGGAGGGACCAGTTCCTGGTGAGGGACGTCATGTTTGGAAGGATGGAGGGACAATGCAAGAGAGGAAGACCCTTGATGAGATGGATCAATTCAGTGATTGGGGTAATGGGAGTAGGTGAGTCAGAGACAGGTTGGCACAGGGTTTAGGGCTATTGTACATAGGGTTGTTATGAGTCACAAGTGACTCAACGGCACATAACAACAACAATATATAATAACTGGTCTACCTCAACAGAGAATATGGGGGTATTTTTTGGTATGCTTGTTTTCATGGGGGCTGGGGGAATCTCAATTTTGACTTGAGAATAAAATTAATGATGAATCTCTCTGTAGTACACACACAAACACACACTGATTAGACTGATTAGATTGTGTCCCTGACTCAATTTATAAAAGCTGAGTCATTAAAGACAGCACATAATTCAAGCAATCCATTGGAAACCATAAAGATTTAGTCATAAATTAAATTATTACCAGGCCTAAAGAATGGGAGTTACACAGAGTCTTAGTTGCTCTTTTTGATCATTCAGTAACTGGAAAATGGAATATATTACTGCTAGACATGAAAAATCAGTTTCTATAGCAAGTAAGTTTTTAAAAGCACAAGGATATGATACTTTTAGAGGAAAATTACTTTCTATGTCATTGAAATAAAAAATAAAAATGACCCTGGTTAAGGTGTGGACATACCAAAACTTGTACTAATATATGTCCTAGTTTCAGAAGAGAAAAAGCTCAATATCAAGAAGTAAAGATGGTGAAAATAGTGTTTGGGCTTGTTTCATTTAGAAAAAGACTGGATAATAGCCAACAAATTTCTTGGCTTTAAATAAGACCCTTATGACATGTTTAATTTTGATTTCTGAGATTAATTAATTATGGGAAAAATCTTGGAATTTATTTAGAGTCACATGGGAAAAGTCATTCACGAGTAGAGAAGTTTGGTATGAGGTTGAGAAGGAGTTCCAAGACAAAATCACAGGCGTGTGAAAAATTACTAAGAAGCCCAGGGTGGCTTAATGTTGATATTTTACAAATTACAAAGAGGAATTTTTTAAAATATATATATGTACCACTACAGAGATTGTTCGGAAGCTCTGTTAGCCTACTGATAAATAGCTGTGCTGCAATCTCAAAGACTCGATTGACTCCACCAGCTGCTCTCTGGAAGAAAGACAAGCAATCTACTCCTGCGGAATTCATGGCTTCTGAAAATCCATTGTAGGGTCAGCTATGAGTCTGTTCTTAGTGGCACAACAACAGGGATTGATAGAGCCTTTACAAAATGTTGTGAGACAAAGAACTCTTAGAACCAGAACCTTTTCTGAGCTGTTCGGTGTTGTATCTCTGGTGTTCACAATATGTGTAAGAAATTTAAAAAAAAAATCTTTTATATCGGTTTGCATGCAAAATAAGTATATACCTTATTAGTGTACCTTGTGTTTCACACATTTCCTCATTCACATTGTGTTTCATATGATCACTCCCATACACTGTTTTATAAAATTAATCACCATTGTCACTATCATTCCATCTTTAAAGGTCCCACTAGAACTATAATAATTCCTTCGGCCCCTCCCTTAGCCACCAAACTCTGCAGTGTGGTGATTTCTCCCTCTTCCCACCCTCAGCATTCTTACCGTACTTACCCTTTCGCCTTTCGAATTTTGTTCATTACTTACTAGTTGTCTTTTTATTTTCACAACAATACTCTTAGGCAGTATTTTTCTTTATGAGACTAAGTTCACTCAGAATATAATGCTGTATAGCTGCTTCCTTGTTATATAGTATTTTATAAAATCATTGCTCCTCAGTGCTCTATAGTAATCTATTGTGAGAATGTACCACAGTTTTAAAAAAAATATAATTTTTATTTTATACTGGTTTACTTACGAAGTTCGTATTCATTGTTTTTCACATTGGATCTTTCCCACTTCCTTTACCCACCTCTCCCTCCACCCATCAAATTGGGCAAACCTATGATTAACAACACCCCTATCCACACCCAACTCCTCCCTCCCCTCCTTGGGTCCTCATACAAATTCTGAATAATGGTCTTATATAGTATTTGTCTTTTTGGGACTGAGTTAGCTCACTTAGCATACTGCTCTCCAGTCTGTCCTAAGTTAGGTAGTAATTTACAAAATCATTGGTCCTGCATGCTGTGTAGTTTTCCATCATGTGAATGTACCATAATTTCTCAATTCACTCAATTGTGGTTGGACATATTTTTCATGTTCTTGTGATGGTGAATAACGCTCCTATGAACATTGACATACAAGTCTCCCTTTGTGTCTCAATTCTGGTTTTCTTAGGGTATATTCCAAGTAGTGGAATACCTGGGTCATATGGAATTTCTTTGTTCAGCTTTCTGAGTAAATGCCAAACTGCCTTCCAGAGTGATTGTACCATTTTACAATTCCACTAACAGTTCCTATCTCTCCACATCCTTTCCAACATTTATTACTTGCTGTCCTGTTAAACTTTGCCACTGCCACTGGAGTGGACTGATAGCTAATTTTGGTTTTGATTTTCATCTCTCTTTTTGCCAGTGATGTTGAGCATCTCTTCATGTGTCCATTCAAATATCTTCCTCTGTGAAAATTGTTTCCATGTCTTTTGTCCATTTTGTAATTGTCTTAGAGTCCTGGCAAGCTGCTTATCCCATATCAGCCACTGGGATCTGATGGAGTGCTGGTGTGCTTTGACATACAGGGGATGTAAAGCAGCCTCCAGCATGCATGCACATGCACATGTCCACTCTTGCTAACATATTTTATACAGTTGTTGTTAGGTGCCGTGGAGTTAAGCACCACCCACAGTAGCCCTGCTAACAACAGATCTGAACCATGTCCTACCCTGTGCCATTTGTACAATTTCTGATTCACTTGAGCCCAGTGCTGCCATCAGTATTAATCCACCTGGTTTGAGGGGCTTCCTCTCCTTCACCTTCCTCCTACCTCTTCCCCACTCCTCACCTTTCCAGTCATGATGTCCCTTTCCAAGGAATAGCAACCTTTCCTAGCAACATGTCTAAAATATGAGAAAGAAAGCTTTATCATCTTTGCCTCCAAATAATATTAAGACTACATTTTCTCCAATATGTCTCTGTTCTTTTGGCATTACATGAGATGTTCATTACTCTTCTTCAATATATAGTTAGCTAGCTATAATATATATATATATATATATATATTTGGAGTTTCTCCTAAAGCAAGTGCTCTTTGAATAAGGACTTCTTTCCTTCTAAAGAAATAAATGTTTATTAAAGCTATTCCCTTATGATATTTAGAGCAGTACACATAATAACAGCAGATATGGGGACAAAGTTATGTCAAAGCTATTTTATTTGGATTACGGATTACTACTAAAATAAAATATTTTGAATATTTGTATATTTTATTATTCCACTTTAACTTGATGGCATTTAACAATAACAATATGCCTTGCATGTTTCCTAGAGTATTGATTAGATTGTTCTACTTTATAAAATATCTTTATTCTCATATAGTATTTTCCCTGTAATAATTACTGAAAACATTTCTCATTTGTTTTTGCTTCTCACTGTTAATTTATGATTAGAAAATATACAGACACTTTTAATAAAAGAATTCTAATATAAAAATTAGATGATAGTTTCACACATTTTAGCTCTGATGGCTTAGTGGTAAGAAACTGTGGTGCAATCCCAAAGGCATGCAGTTTGAATCCACCAGCTGCTCCACAGGAGTAAGATAGGAAATCTTCTTCCATGTGATTACTGTCTCTGAAAACCTGCTGGTGTTAGGCTATGGATCAATTCCAACTCGAAGTCCCACAAAAATAATAATAGTCACACAAAACACAGAAGAGCAAAAATTGAAATTCCATTTCTTTTGTGGCAGAAGAAAGACCTAGAATATAAGGATAAAGACAGATCATTTTTCTGTGCAGCCACTACAGGCTACAGAATTTCGTTCCTTATTATCACGATTATTGTGGAAAGAACTGAATGAGAACCATAACACTTTGGAGAAACTTAAATGCTCTGGTTCACATTTCTAGCGCAAAGGTGATGATTTTTGGTCCTGAACTGATATGTGTTTTACATATATAATTTGCTCTTCAATTTTTGTTGTAAACCCTTGATACCTGGAAAGTTTTTCTACCAGTAACTGTGTCAAGAAAGGTAATACCACAGGGGGGGGGGAAGAAAAATATAACATGTAAACAAAAGACTGAGTCTAGAGAGCTAAATATTAAATTTAAAACCACAACTAGTATGAGGTTTTCTGCAAAGATAGTGAAAATAAAGGCCAAGTCACATGTTCGGTCACATACTCATTCTTTTTTCTTAACTTCCCTCTTTTCCTCATGGGCTTCATTGCTCTGACAAAATTATCTTACAACTTCTGATCACTTTTTAAAAATTATATAGCAATTACTTACACCAAAAAATATTTTTAACCACTATTTCACTTTTAACCATCCTGGCCTAATCTCTTTATAACTCCAGACTTTGTAGTTTTTCACATATGTATCACTTCAAATTTCCCTTAAAATTCTTTTTTTTTTACAATCACCATTATGTTAATGTTTTTCTTTCCAAAAATTCTCCTGAAGCTAACTTTATCCCCACCAAGAGCATCGATTAGGTAATTTCTCAAATACACAATGTTCTCTGCTGAGAGTAAGAGTTTTGAGGAAAACAATAATTCAAATAATTCTCAAGACTTACAAAGTAAATAGCTATAGTTTTAATCGAAATAATTGAGTATTGCTGTATCACAGGGGTTCCCCCCCACACACACACTGGTATTTACTCTTCCATTTAAAACAGCACATTATAGCAAACTTTTGAAAATGCCTAACTACCCTGGATGAGATGAATTGACACAGTGATTGGAGACAGTAAGACTGGCTCAGGATAGTACAGAGTTGAGCTTTTATAAATAGGGTTGCTATGAGTTGCAGACATATAACAACAACAACAACTACTACAAATTAATGGACTCTGGTGGTGTAATCTATGGGAGTTGCATTGCTAACCCAAAGGTCCAGACTCTGGTCATTGGAAACTACTACCAGCTGTTTGAGAAAAAAGATGAGCAATCTCTTCCCATAGGACTTACAGCTTTGGAAATCCAAAGGAAGATTAGTTTTGAATCTGTTTCTACTTTGTGTCAATGAGAGAGAGACTAAGAATTATCATCCCATAAATTCTGTCATCTTCAAACCAAGAATGGAACCTTCATTTTTGTGGATCATCGAAAGTGGGAGATCTCCAACATCATTGCTGTTCAGTGAATTCAACTCCCATCAGACCTGGAGGTCTGAGTAGAACTCCTCAAGTTTCAGAGCCTGGAAGCTGACTGCCTCATCTTTCTCTCTCACAGTGGCTGGTTCAAGCCACCCATGTTCCCGTTAACAATCAAGAGCTTCAACTACTACACCACCAAATTTCATTAGTAAATGAGAATGTAGATTTTAATTCCTTTGTTCTTGTTATGTGCTGTCGAGTCAGCAAATGACTTATAGAGACCCTATAAACAATGGCTCTGAACCCTGTCCTATCCTAGCCAGTCTCACTGTCTCTGACACATGTGACCCTATGACTCCAGACGTTGTGTCAGTTTGCTTCATCTGGGGTCTTCCCCTCATGTGCTGTTCCTCAATCTTTCCAAACATGTTGTCCTTCTCCAGGGACCAGTCCTTCCTGGCAATGTGTCCAAAGTACATGAGATAGGGTTTCAAAAATCCTTACCTCCAAGAAGTAGCCTGGTTTCACTCTCTCCAGGACAGATCTGTTTGTTGTCTTGGGAGTCCATGGAATGTTCAATACTTTTCGCCAGCACCATAACTCAAAAGACACCGATGCTTCTTCTGTCACCCTTTGTCATTGCCCAGCTCTCTGATGCATAGCAGGTAATTACCATGCAAAGATCATGGATTTTATCAGACACACCTTAGTCTCTAAACTGACATTGTTACTCAGTAGCATTCTGGAGAGGTTCTTTACAGCAAATCGTCCTAATGTAAATCTTATGATTTCCTGACTATTGGTGCTAGGAGTGTTGATTGCATATCCCAGCAGGACAAAATTGTAAATAATCTCAATATTTTCTCTGCATGGTGCTGCCAATTGGCCACCTGGTGAGAATCTTTATTTTCCTGATGTTGACCTGCAATCCATAATGAACACTGTAGTCCTTGACCTTCTATAGCAAATACTTTACGTCCTTTTCAGTTTCAGCAAGCAAGGTTATGTTATCTGCATAGCACGGGTTATTGATGAGTCTTCCTCAAATCCTGGTGCCAAATTTTTCCTCAGAAAGCCAAGCCTCCTAAATGATCTTTCCATATATAGATTGAAAAGTATGGAATAGGACACATCCCTAATACACTCTTTTCTAGATTTTGAACCATGTAGTGTTTCCTTGCTCAGTTCTGAGGACTGCTTATCAGGTGTTCTGAGATTCTAATACTCAACATTAGCCACACTTTGTTGAGATCCATACAATCAAATGTTCTTGCAGAGTCAATAAAACACGAATAGACATTCAGTATCTTTGCACTAGGTTGGAATACAGGTGCAATTCCTTTCTAGATTTCATGTTTCTAGACATGGGATTATGGGTTTTTTGGGGGAAGGGGGATTATCTTTTGACCCAAGGTATAGTCTGTACATAACAAAAAAGGGGAAGAGTCTGGCATTCTGGATTATTTACAAAAGTGGCTTCTTTACATTATTCGAACAAATAAATTCAAGGGAACCATAGTAATCTAATCTGTATGGCATTGCTTGACTAATTCAAGCCACTCTGGCAGTTTAAATCCACAGTTTATTAATAATTCATGATCAATGGCACCCTGATTCTTTATTATTTTCTAACTATAAAAATAAGATATCAATTTCTGGGGGAAACACCACAGAATACATCAACAAAAGAAAAAATATAACTATTCTATATCCCAGTGGTAAAACTCCTTAATGTGAAATATTTCATCTTCACATTTTTAGTTAAATTCCCATTTTATGACAGTTCTGTAGTAATGACCTTTGTGGGTAACTTGAACCCACCAACTCCTCTAGGGAAGAAAGATAAAACAGTTTGCCTCTGTAAAGACTTACAGACTTGGAAACCCTACACAGCCTCTATAAGTATGCTTACACAGTTGTTATGAATTAGGGAACCCAAGAACAGGTCTATTGCCTGCTTTTAAAAAGGTAATAGTGTTTATCTTCTATATTTTCAGCTTCCTAGATGGGAAAGTGATTTTGTTATCTACTACGTCTCCTTAAAAAATAGGGAGCCCTGGTGGCCTAGGGTATAGATCTATTGGTCATAGGGTTGATGTGAGTCACAAGCGGCTTCATGGCATCTAACAACAACAGTAGCCTAGGAAGGTCTGGTGGCCTAGTGGTGAGAAGCTGCACTGCAATTCTGAAGGCATGCAGTTTCCTCCCATGGGATTAACTGCCTCTGAAAACCCACTGGAGAGTCAACTATCAGGAGCACACAACAACACTGGCCTGATTGTAACGGATGGAGTGGCCAACCCAAAGTTTCAAATCCACCAGCTGCTCCGTGAAAGAAAGGTGAGAAATCTCCTTCCAAACAATTTACCGCCTCTCAAAATACATTGGAGAATCAGCTATGAATTGATTCCAACCTAACAGTACAGTACAGAACATAACAACAACAACAACAGCTGTATCTCCTCAAAAATAGCGGACAATTTAATTTTTCATGTTTTGTGTTTTAAAGGAAAAAGAGGATCTAAAAAAGATGATCTACAATCAATTTGTGCAAGTAAACAGTGACCCAGCTATAGAACACAACTCAAATTGCTTTGTACTTTTTGAAGTTACATAAATTTTACCTTACTAATGTGTGGCTGATCCAGGCCGTGGACTTCACAATTACTTGCTCTGCATCAGAGAGCCAGACAGTGTGACTAAGAATGACAGAAGAAGAATTGATACCTTTGAGTTATGGTGCTGAAGAAGAATCTTGAACTTACGGTGGACCACCAAGAAAACAAATAGGTCTGTCTCGGAGAGGGTGAAACCAAGTTTCTCCTTGGAGGCTAGGATTTTGAAGCTCCATCTCACATACTTTGGGCATGTGGCCAGGAGGGATTGACCCTTGATGAAGGACATCATCCTCAGAAGGGTGGAGGGACAGCTCAGGAAAGAAAGACCCTGGATGAGATGGATTGACACAGTAATTGGGGCAACAGGGATATAGGGGTGTCAGAGTCAGCAAGACTGGCTCAGGGACAGGACAGGCTTCAGAGGTGTTGTACGTAGGGTCATTATGAGTGGCATACAAGTTGACAGCACATGACAACAACAATAACAATAACAAAACTACAAACTCATTGCCCTTCTTTCCAGTATCTGCTTGTCTGGGAGCTTAACTATTGACTTGCAATTGCTCGAAATACAGCAACAATCTACTAGTG
Source organism: Elephantulus edwardii (assembly GCF_000299155.1). NCBI lineage: Eukaryota > Metazoa > Chordata > Mammalia > Macroscelidea > Macroscelididae > Elephantulus > Elephantulus edwardii. Next base: position 1,018,489 of record NW_006399916.1, read on the forward strand.
CTGGAGGCTGTGAAAGTACTGTCTTTTCAGCATATGATGATTTTAAGGGTCCATCATTATTACAGGTCAATGCTCAATCATTTCTGAAAACAACAATTTAGTTCCAATCAAAGTTAAAAAACCAAGCATGAAATTATATTTAAAATTTCAATTGAAAGAGTTATAACAAAATTTCTGTTTTGTTATGCTTTCTACAACATAGTAACTATATGGGTGCATGCTGAACTAACATGTTTGTAACTTCCACTGGAGTACAGAATTTAATAACTGACATTGATAATGTGAGTGAATTTTAATTTGACCTTTTTTCACCATTTTCAGTTAACTTGGTCAAGATATATATTGTCCTTTTCTTATTCAGTATTAGCTAAGTCTTCAAACTGAGAATTTTGTATCTAGAGAAAGATAAATAGAAACATGTATTATCAAATATAGTGGAATGTAATACTATTTCTTTTGTAAGTAATATGTTAATATATTTTATGTTCTTGTTATTATTTGCTGTTTAGTTGGAACTGACTCACAGCTGACCCTCCAGTGGGTTTTCAGAGGCTGTAAATCACATTGTAGATGATTACCCCTTCCTCCCACAGACCACCTGGAGGGTTCAAACCACATGCTTTTGAACTGGCAGTATAATCCCTTACTATTAGGCCACCGGAGCTCCCAATATGGTCTATGGTTTCTTAAAAAGTATAATTTGATTTTCAACATAATACCCTTCAGAAGTTACATTCTCCCCCACAGTACCAAAAAAAAATTAGTGTCACAAAGGTGAATTGTAAGATACATATTGACAATAAACAGCCATAAGTACACAGTGGGCAAAAGTCCTAGCAAACTTGAAAAATATTTAACTAAACAATAATGGAACACTGCCAAATGCTAAAAGTCACCAAAGATATTTTTAATTGTTGTAGATATAATGGTGTTCAATGACAGCTGTTTTAGAACAAAAAGACTATTTCCTGAAAATTTCAGTTAAGTTTTCTTCTAAAATAAACTCTCATTGATTTTTTAAATTACCAATTGTCTGTAATGGCAAATGGACACTGAGGTTGGCTAATTTCATTGACTATACACTCGCTCCCACATGGTGATTTGTAAACACTATCTGGAGGGAAAATTAAGCAAACACAATGTGGATCAGCATAATTCTCCCTATGGAGATATTACAAGCCTCTTATGTAAGAGAAGTAGTTAAAAATATATATCTAACACAAAAAAAACCCCTACTTCCAAATTCATGTTGCAGCATTCCCACTAGGCAACAACTCCCTTCTTTCCTGTAATTTTTTGAAATTACAAGAATACTTTCTAAAAAACCTCTCACAAGTAAATGTTGATAAATTTTAAATAAAATTAGTAATTTAATAAAGGAGAATTTTACTTGTTGGTAAATTAAATTTCTTTTTTGTGCTTATCTACTAGCACTAAAATAAACTGCTTTGACTAGCATCTTTATTTATACAAGTCTATTTTTAAGTTCAGATGACAAAAGAGCATAAATTTGCACAGTACACATTAAATGATCCAAGATCATTTTTGTTAATTAGAAATTTATATTAGTGTCTGTTTAAATAAAAATTACATAAGATGTGAAAATAATAGGAAAGTACAATTTCTGTTTTCTAGTTCCTAGAAACAGTCATTAAATCAACTCTTTACAGTCAAAATAGCAAAATTTAACAGAACAGCAAGCAACAAATGCTGGCGAGGTTGTGGAGAAACTGGAACCCTGATTCACTGTTGGTGGGAGTGTAAAATGGTGCAACCCCTGTGGAAAGCAGTATGGCGCTTTCTCAAAAAGTTGCAAATAGAGATACCATTTGACCCAGCAATTCCACTACTGGGAATATACCCTGAAGAGACCATAGCTGACATCCAAGCAGATATATGCACACCCATGTTTATTGCAGCTTTGTTCACAATAGCAAGGAGTTGGAAACAACCTAAGTGCCCATCAACAAACGAATGGCTAGAGAAGCTGTGGTATATTCACACAATGAAATACTATGCTGCATTGAAAAGCAGGGAACTCATGCAATATTGTTCAAAATGGTTGACTCTGGAGAACATTGTGCTGAGTGAAATATCCCAGTCACAGTGGGACAAATGTTGCATGATGCCACTGTTGTAGAGTGGGACTGTCCTTGGGGTTGGGGAGAGACTGAGTAAGATGGGTTCAATAATGTATACTGCACTGAAACGGAGGAGGGAGAGAACCGTTTAAAAGAGAGATGTAACTGGGTATTTCTGTCATCACAGGAGACTAGAGCGAGGGCTGCATGGTGAAGGGGACCGGGGGGAGGGTTTGTAAAACAATGAAAGAATCTTTTCTTTTACTTTTCCATAAAAAAAAAATCAACTCTTTATTAATTCATTTTTTGCTTGCTTTATTTTCTAGTTAAGAACACTAGTATGTATCTATTATCTTTATTTATTTTTATATTTATTTATTTTTTATATCCATTATCTTTAAAAATAGAAAGATCAGGAAAAGAAAAAGAGTAAAAGTCATCAAATCATCAAATACATTTCACCATAGCAATTACTACTAGTGATTTTAATACATAAACTCATTTTTTCCCAAGCATTTTCCTCTGTAAGTGTACGTACAAATACAATCTCAACAAGATATAGATAGCATAATGATTTTTTTCTTCTTAAACTTTATTTTTTAAAAATAATTTTAATGAGCATTTACAGAGATTTTGGATTTCCATTCACTGATTGCTGCACTTCTCTCCCCGCCCAGTCCTCCCCCCACCCCCCAACTCCTCAGTTCGCTCCTCTCTTTCAAAAGTAAAAGAAACACTCCCTCCCTAGGACACAATCTCCCCACACCCCTCCTGCCACCCCATGTACATTCCACAATACAACCTTAATTGTGGACTCTTGTGATAACCATAATACCCTATCATACATCGCTTTTAAATTATTCACTCCCTCATCTGTTTCAGTGCAGTATACACACTTTATCCAGTTTTTCTCAGTCTTACCCCAGCCCTGATATTAGTCTCATTTTACAACAGTGGCACCATGCAATATTTGTCCTTTTGCGACTGAGATATTTCACTCAGCATAGCATTATGATTTTTTAAAGTTTATTTTATTTATTGTTTTTTAAGGGTGGATAAAGAAAATGCCTTTAAAGAATTCCCATTATCCTTACTTTCCTTAAACGTTTAAGGATGATTCTCCTTTCAAATATAAATATGGAATAATTAGGTAGAGTTATGTAGACAATTTTATCTGTGGCCTTTATGCCCCAGTATGTCCTTTTACTGCTAAATTCTGATTGTTTTGATGAAGTAGAATGAGTGTAGGAGATATCTTAATTCAGTATTTTTTGAAATATGAAAAATGTTAAATAAGTGAGTAAAAAGAAATGTGGAAAGATCAGTGCTAATGCAGTTGGGACTAGGAACCAGGAAGGAAAAGCCAAACCAAAAGGGCATTCATCCCCATGGAAAGAGAAAACCTTCCCCTAATGACAGCACTTTGAATTTGGATTTCTAGCCTCCTAAACTATGAGAAAATATGGGGGTTTTTTTCAAAAGCTATTCACTTGTGGGCAAGGTTCAAGTCAGCTGTTCATAGTGTCCCATAAAACGTACTTTACTTGAAGACATATAATAACAACAACAGGAATCCACTTGTGATATTTCTGTTAAAACAGCATCAGAAATAATTGAATAGAGTGCTACTCTAATATCTAAAATGTGGAAGCAATTTTGGAATTGGGTAATGAGTGGAGACTTGAGGAGTTTTAAGGTACCTTCATGAAACAATGTATGAGCAAGAGCCTGTGGTGATGAAGGAAGAAGTTCAAACTGCTCTCAAATAAATGGCAAAAACAAGGCTCCAGGAATTGATGGCATACTGATAGACATACTGCAGCAAACAGATTCTGCCCTAGATGTGCTCACCAAGTTTACCAAGAAATTTGGAGGACATCCACCTCACCTTACTGACTGAAAGAGATCTATTATTTGTTCCCATTCCAAAGAAAAGTGATCTGAAAGATTGTGGAAATTATCGAACAGTATCATTGATATCACATGCAAGCATGATTCTGCTGAAGGTTATTCAAAAGCAACTGAAACAGCATATCAACAGAGAACTACCAGAAGTGCCGGCTGGATTTAGAAGAGGCAGTGACACTAGGGATATTATAGCTAATGTCACATGGTTTTTGGCTGAAAGCAGAGAGGACTAGAGGAATGTCTATCTGTGTTTCATTGACTATGTAAAGGTATTTAACTGTGTGGATCACAACAAACTGAGGCTGACTCTGAAAAGAATGGGAATCCAGAACACTTGATTGTACTTATTTAAAACCTATACTTGGATCAGGAGGCAGTCATCAGAACAGAGCAAGGAAATACTGCATGATTTAAAATTGGGAAGGGTGTGTGTCAAGGATGTGTCCTATCTCCATATCTTTTCAATCTATATGTGGAACAGATTATTTGGGAGGCTGGGTTCTATGAGGAGAAGTGTGGCATCAGGATTGGAGGTAGATTTATCAACAATCTGAATTATGCAGATGACAAAACCCTGCTTGCTGAAACTGAGGAGAACCTGAAGTGCTTGCTGCAGAAGGACAAGGACTGCAGCCTTTAATATGGATTCAAGCTCAACATCAAGAAAACAAAGATTTTCACCAGCACGCTGATTGGTAGCATCATTATGGATGATGAAGAGACTGAGATTGTTGGCAGCTTCAGTTTGCTTGGCTCTACAGCCAGCACTCTTGGTACCAGAAGCTAGGAAATTAAAAGATGGATTGCATTGGGAAAGTTTGCTGTCAGAGATCTCTCCAAAGTACTGAAGAGCAATGATGTCAGTCTGGAGACTAAGATGAGCCTCATACAGGCCCTGGTCTTTGCAATTACTTGCTATGCATTAGAGAGCTGGACAATGATTAGGGAGAATTGGTACCTTTGAGCCTTGGTGCTGGAGACGAGTATTGATTATACCATGGACTGCTAGGAGAACAAACAAGTTCATCCTGGAAAGGGTGAAGCCAGACTGCTCCTGGGAGGCAAGGATTCTGAAGCTCCATCTGACAAACATACCTTAGACATGTTGCAAGGTGGGATCAGTCCTTGGAGAGGGACATCAAGCTTGGGAGTGTGGAGGGACACCGCAGGAGAGGAAGGCCATTGATGAAATGGATTGATTCAGTCCCTGGGGTAATGGGAATAGGTGTGTCGGAGACCAGGGTTTAGGGTTGTTGTACATAGGGTCGCTATGAGTTGCAGGCGACTCAATGGCACATAACAACAAGAAGAGCAAGAGATGAACAGAAGAAAAAAAGCAAAATATTATAATGAAATGAAAATGAACAAAGAACTCGAGTTAGAAAATCAAATCAGAAGATCATTTCAGCATTTGTCAAGCTGAAAGAAATGAAAAACAAAAACTTAAGTTCCAATACATAAAAGAATTATCTGGGCAAAATCTTGAATGATGCAGGAACTATCAAAAGAAGATGAAAGGAATCACAGCATCACTGTATACCAGAAAGAATTGGTCAACTGAGCCATTTAAGGAAGTAGCATGTGATCAAGAACCAATGTTAAAGAAGGAAAATGTTCAAACTTCACTGAAGGCATTGGCACAAAAAAGGCCCCAGGAATTGAAGAAAGTGACATATTTCAAGAAATAGATGCAGCCTGAGACATGTTAATTAGTCTATGTCAAGGAATTTGGAAGACAGCTACCTGGCCAACTAACTGGAAAAGATCCATAATCATTCTTACTACGCAAAAGAGTTGATTCAACAGAATGTATATGTTATCAAACAATATCACTAACATCATATACAAGTAAAATCAGGCTGAAAATTGTTTAAAAATGGCTAGAACGCTGACAGAAATGTCAGAAATTTCACCTGGACTCAGAAGAAGCTATGACACAAGGATTACAAGCTTATGTCAGCTGGATATTGACTGAAAGCAGAGAATACCAGCAAGGGTTTTATTTGTGTTCCATTGGTTGTGTAAAGGTATTTGACTGTGTTAGTTATAGTAAATTATGAGTAGCATTGATAAGAATGGGAATCTCAAAACATTGAATTGTGCTCATGTAAAACTTATACATAGACTAAAAAAGCATTTGTCCAAGCAGAACAAGAGAATACTGCATTATTTAAAATCAGGAAAGGTGTGCATCAAGGTTGTATTCCTTATCTATACCTATTCAATCTGTATACCAAGCAAATTGTTTCAGAAGCTAAACGATACATATATGAAGAAGAATGAGACATCAGGATTGGAGGAAGACTAATTGACAATCTGCCTTATGCAGGTGCTCCAATCTTGCTTGCAGCAAATGAAAAGGACTTGAAACACTTGCTATAGAAGATTAAAGACTACAACCTTTAATATAGATTACATCTGAGCATCCAGAAAACAAAAATCCTCACCACTGGGATATCAGGCAACCTCATGATAGATAGAGAAAAGATTGAACTTGTCAATAATTTGATTTTACTTGAATCTGCAATCAACATTCATGGCAGCCAAGAAATCAGAAGATATACTGCATAGGAAAGAATCTTTCCAAATTACTAAAGAGCAATGATATCAGTTTAAAGACTAAGGTGTACCTACAACCAGGAGAAGATAAAATAGATGAATGGGACCTTTTAAGAATCAAATCCCTATGCACATCCAAAAACTTCTCCAACGGTGTAAAAAGGGAAGCCACAGAATGGGAAAAAAAGTATTTTGTAATGATATATCAGATAAGGGACTTATATCTAGAATTTATAAAATACTTGAGCACCACAACAAGATAAAGGTAAATAATCCAATAGAAAAATGGGCACAGGATATGTACAAAAACCTCACCAAAGAAGACATGCAGATGGCCAACAAGCACATGAAGAAATGTTCAAAATCCCTAGCTCTAAGAGAGATGCAAATCAAAACAACTATGAGATATCATCTCACCCCAGCCAGAATAGCAAAATTTAACAGAACAGCAAGCAACAAATGCTGGCAAGGTTGTGGAGAAACTGGACCCCTTATTTACTGTTGGTGGAAGTGTAAAATGGTGTAACCACTGTGGAAGGCAGTGTGGCGTTCTCAAAAATTTGCAAATACAGATACCATTTGACCCAGCAATTCCACTACTGGGAATATACCCCAAAGAAACCATAACCAACATCCAAGCAGATACATGCACACCCATGTTTATTGTGGCTTTGTTCACAATAGCAAGGAGCCAAAAACAACCTAAGTGCCCATCAACAAATGAATGGATCGAGAAGCTGAATATTCTATGGACTGACAAAATAAAAACAACTGTGTGAAGTGATACTTCAGATTTATAGCCACGTCCAAGAATCTGCAGCTATTTTATATCTTAACTGTGCACATCTGGCAGTAACAAGTGCTGAGCTGCAAGGTAAGAGTTAGATAAGCTGTGATGGCTAAGTGTGTGTCAGTGTAACTGGGCAATGATTTCAGTGCTCTGGCAGTTGCATTTAATGAAAGTAGCCAGTTATGCAATGATGTCGTTATCTTCAACTTTGGACCATCCTCCATTTTTATATAAAATTAATTTTTTTTTTCACTTCAAGGCTTACTGTTTTTGTTGTTGTTGTTGTTATTGCATGCAGTCAAATCAGAACTGACTCATAAATGACTGTTGAGCAGATTTTCAAAGGTTGTAAATAGCTCGGGAGGAGTTTGCCCATCCTTCTCTCATAGAGCAGCTGGTATATTAGAGCTGTGTGCCTTTGGGACTGTAGCACACCTTCTTACCACTAGGCCACCAGAGCTCATCAAGTCCATGCGCTGTCAGAATTCTTGGAAATTGGCTTTTCTAGGCATTGCATTAGCCCTCACCGGGGGCATTATCCCCAGCTACCTTAACTACGGACACATGATCTTGCAAATCATTAACAGCTGTGGGATCAATATAAAACAGAGTTCTTTCCACACTGGTGAGGGGCTGGGGGGTGGACTGTGAAGACACTGTGAGAGAATGTGATAGAGAAAGGTTGAAGAGACTGTGGCATATGTAGCCAGAGGAACATTGGAGATGGAGCCAAGTTAAAGGCTTTACTTGCTGGATGATAAAATGAAAATCTGGCTTGTAACTGCTCTGAGGGAAAGTTTTCTGAACTAATTGAGGAAACCAGAGGTTTATTTGTGTTGCTGAACTAAATTTAGACTTTCATTTGAAGACTGAGAAGTCGGGATTAATTGCGAAAGTATGCCCTTTTAATTTGTTTTGGGACTACTGGACTAAACCTGGAATTGCATTGTGTGATATTCTTTGACTCATTCACACCACCCTACATCCTAAAAATCCCCACAACTCTGAGTTAAGTCTGGAGTCAATTTGCAACAAACATTGGACTCAATGATTCTTAGAAATAGGTGTAGGAGCATATGGGGTGGTGTGTCTGACCATGTAGTTATTTCTATGATACTATGGATATTACTGGTGGTAAAAGTTCCCCTTTATAAAGTGGGTAGCCATCTGCTTGCTGCATCTGATCTCTTCTCAATCCATTTTTTCATGGTTGTTGTTGGTTTGGGAAACTTATGCCCATGATTGAAGGGTGGATGTATTTTTAAGACTAAAGATTTTGTTGGAGTTTGGACTTGCTAGATGCCATTCTCTCCAGATTCTCCCAGGTCGGTAGCATAGTTCATAGAGAGATGTTCTGCTAACACACAAGTGGCACCTCTCTGGAGGTTCAAAATCCACCAGTTTTTCCTCAGGAGAAAGATAGGTAGTCTCCTCCTGTGTGACTTACAGCGTCTGAAAACCTCACTAAAGTGTAAGCTGTAAGTTGTTATTATGGAGATGTTCCCCCATTGTACTTTATAAACAATTAACTTACAGTCTAGAGTCCACAAACTTGTAGATGTAAAAAAATTTTGTCCCAGGATGAAACTCATCCAAGTCTCAAGTATATTTTATTTAGATGATCCAAAAGGTGAGATTTTGTACTTCGAGTTGATTTAAGACTTATGAGATGATGCAATGGAGTGAATGTATTTTGCATGTGGAATGCCAAACATTTTTGGAGACCAAAGTGTGAAATGTTATAGATTGAATATGATCCACACCCTCAAAGTATATGTTTTGAGTCCTAAACTCTATGCCTATGGTTCTCTTTAGTGAATATCTTTTAAAATTGTGATACAGTATTATTACAATATAAATCAATGCAAAAATTTTATAAGAAATATAACAGCAAATTTTCCACCACCCATCCTCACCCCTCTGTTCCCATTCTTTCCCCCTTGTACCTCCATACACGTTTTACTAGTTATGAAGTTGATGGAGTTAGAGATGCAAAGACTTGTGGAGATCTTCAAGAAACCAGAAGGCAGAGCTGAAGAGTCAAAGACTTTCAGAGACAGAGGGAGAAAAAGACTTTTCCTAAAACGGGAATTAGGGTTTCAGTCACTACCCTTTGTCTAGCAAGTCTATACTGGGCTACAAGAGCTCTTCATTGACACTTTACTTCTCTGAATTCTAGGAATTTATGTAATCATATAATAACTTCTAAGTAAATTAAAGCTCTAAGGAAGATATGTATTATATTTTGCATTTCTTTGCCCTGGGTATGGATTTTATTATAAGTCCTTTATAAATAGAAAGCATTGTATTTCATGTTTGTTTTAATATCATTACTAAACGTTCCATGTAAAATGAAGTTTAATCATACTTACCATGTTTCTTTTTGTAAATAAGATCTAAGACAACTAAAAAAATATATTTTTGCTACTTTTTTCTGTTGCAAAGAAAAAAAACTATGGTCATTCCACTGGAGCACAGCCACTGAAGCAGGGCCGGCGGGGGGGTGAGGTGGAGAAAGCTATGTTTCACAGCAGGAAGAAACAGAGTAAATGGAACCTATTCCATGACTGTTAATAACAACTTTGACCATAGGTATATACTAGTTTGTCATAGAAATATTCTTATTTGGAAATTCAACAAGAAATTCAGCTTACTTGCTATATACTAATTATACTAATATATCCAAAGTGAGAAAAGACTGAATGATTATTTATCAGTGATTAATATAACAAACTTATGTTTTACTAGTTATTTTTCTACTTTTTCAATAATGGCTTCATGCCATATTTGTCCTTGTTAGACTGAGTTAGTTCACTCAGCATAATATTTTCCAATCTCTCCCAAGTTATATCGTAGTTTTCAATTATGGGAATGTACCACAATTTTTCAAGCCATTCAGTAGTGGTTAGACATTTGGATGGTTTGCATGTTCTTCTGTTGGTAAATAACGCTGCTATGAACATTAGTGTATAAGTTTCTGTTTGTGCTTCAGTTCTCATTTCCTTAAGATATATTCCTAGTAGTGAAATAGCTGAACCATATGGAGTGTCTATGTTCAACTTTTTGAGGAAACACCAAACTGCCTTCCAAAGTGGTATGGGGACCCAAGGGAGAATGGGTGGGAGCAGAGGAGTGAGGATGGGTAGGAGCAAAACCACAGAGTTTCACCATTTGATAGGTAGAGGGAGAAGGTAAAGGAAATGGGAAAGATCCAGCAGGAACCTGAAAAGACAGGGTAATGATGAGCATAGTCCAATGGTGATTAATTTTATAAAACATGATGCACAGGAGTGGTTGTATGAAATACAATGTGAATGAAGAATCGTGTGAAATACAATGTATAAAAACTTTGTAAGCAAACCAATATAAAATAATTTTTTTTAAAAAAATTGGCCCTTCTGGTTTTGTTAAACAAGATGAAAGAATTGATAGCTTCAATCCTCTATCCATCTATCATGTTGGTCCCATGGTGAGATAACAATCTAATCTGTAAAATTTCTAGAAAACGTCAACAGAACAACAAAATCCCAATAAAAATTGCACTATTTATCTAATTTTAAAAAGAAAATCTAAAGAGTCTCCCAAGTATCCTGAAAAATTTACAACCC
>NW_006399916.1:1030441-1047067 GCF_000299155.1 Elephantulus edwardii
GGGGGTGGCGGTGGGGGGTGGGAAGAGAAGTGCAACGATGAATGAGTGGAATTCCAAAATCTCTGTAGATGTTCATTGAAATTAATAGTAATACTAAAAAATTTAAAATAAAAAAAGAAAATCTGATCAAACACTCTACTAAACATGAAATTCAAGTAACTAATGACATATGATATTGTTGCCTATTGGTCCATGTAAGAATTTTTGTTTTCTTGACATTGTGATGCATTCTGTACCGAAGGCTACATTTCTTGATCTTCTGCAGCAAGTGCTTCAAGGCCTCCTCACTTTCAGCAAGCAAGTTTGTGCTATCTGCATAATGCAGTTTATTGATGAGTCTACCTCCAAGCCTGATACCACACTCCTCTTCGTAGAGTCAAGCTATTTTAACTGTCAACAGCTTCATCTTGCTTGGATTCACAATTGCTACCCTTGGTAACAGCAGTCAAGAAATAAGGAGACACATTGCACTGAAAAAATCTGCAGTTAGAGATCTTGCCAAACTGTTGAGGAGTAATGATGCCAGTTTGAGGACTAAGGTGTGTCTGATTCAGGCCATAGTCTTTCCGATTACTAGCTGCGCATCTGAGAGCTGGACAATGAATAAGGATGGTAGAAAATAATTGATGCCTTTGTTGGAGAAGAGCACTGAACATTCCATGGAGGCCTGAGAGGACAAACAGATATGTCTTGGAGAGGGTGCAGCCAATGATGAGGCTTCACCTCACATACTTTGGACATGTTGCTAGGAGGGGCTATTCTTTAGAGAAAGATATACTGCTGGGAACGGTGGAAGGTAGGTAGGTAAAGGAGAGAAAGACCCTCAAACAGGTGGATTGACACAGCCAGACAATAGGCAGGCTTATAAAATAAACACTAAAACTCCAAAAGAATGAGCCTCAGAACAATCAATTGAAGAATATCAAAAATACGGAAAGTTGGATCATGACTGAGGAAAAAGAAAGATTAAAGAATTTATTTCTTTGAATTTTGTTGGTGAGGGATGTTTGATACACTGTCAAAAGAACAAATAAATCTCTCAGAGAAAGTACAACCAAGGTGTTCCTTAGAGGTAAGAATGGTAAAACTTAGTCTCACATACTTTGGACATGTTGTCAGGAGGGGTCAGTTCTTAGAAAAGACATGATGCTGAGCAAAGTGGAGAGTCAGAGAAAGAGAGGAAGACCCTCAATAAAATGAATTGACACACTCACTGCAGCAACAGGATTGAGCATGCTGGATACCATGAGGATGGTACAGGGCAGAGCAAGGTTTCAATATGTTGTTCTGTTGTTCATAAGGTTGCTATGAGTTGTTGTCAACTCAACAGCATCTAGCAACTACAAGAAAGATGAAAAGGCAGAAAAAGGACACACAATTCAGGTCAAAGGAAATAACACAGAATAGTTAATGAGGAGAATACTGACACATTACGGGGAATGAAAAAGTCTCATGGAGCACTCTGTGTACAAAATATTGACTCAATGCTACATAACAGCAAAAACAATACTGAATGGTGAACTATTACGCTGCAAACTTTTACCTAAAACACTTTTAAAAAGCAATGCAAGATGGTTAAAATTAAAGATATGAGCCACAGTAAACTAGAGAAATTATAACATAGTAACTAAAAATAATTAAGACAAAAATATTAATAAAGATGTGGAGAGATAATTTGCATTTACGGAAGATTAACCTTTTTGTTGTTAGGTGTCACTGATGTTGTCTCAGCTCATAGTGACCCTGTAAGACATAGTGGAACTGCGTCATGGTTTCCAAGGTTTTCAGAAGCCGATTGCTTCCTCTTTCTCCCAAAGAACAAAATAGTGTTTTCCAACTGCTGATCTTTGTATTTGCAGCTGGATTCGTTAACCTTGCATTACCAGTGTTCCTCATATGATAAATAGATTGATCGTGGATATTTTTTCATAGTCTGAAGATATTTTAGAATTACATTAGTGACACTCAGTAGGCACTATGTTATAGGGACCCAGAATGAAAAATGCCTTAAATGCTAACAGATTTCTATTATCAGAAAATTACACAAATTACTTAGGCTATTGTCATTCCATTTGCTAAGAGAGTCATCAAATAAATCAACCTAATTTATTGTTTTGAAGGAAGAGTAGAATTTATACTACTTTCAGAATTAAGCATATTTTAAATTCTGACTAGTAAATTAAAAAATTAACCTAATAATGATTGAAATTTTACCAATAAAATAAATTAATAATTAAACACTCTCCCACCTAGTCAGTTAAAACTTTTAGCAACCCTCCTTTGCATTTCTGAGATTGTAAATCTTTATGGAAACAGGTTGTCCCTCTTTTTGCTATAGGAGAGTTGGTGGATTCAAACCACTGAACTTTTCATAAACAGCACAACAATTATAATACTATGTCATTGGCATTCCCAAATGAATAATTAGGAGATTAACATCAGAACGCACCAGAACAATTTAGTGTTCTGGAATTCCCATTCTTCTCAATATTAGCAACAATTTATTATGATCCAGAAAGTCTTTACATAGTCAATAAATCACTAATAGACATTTTATGGTATTCTTTGCTTTTAACCAGGGTCCATCTGACATCAGCAATGATATACCTGGTGTCACAACCTCTTCTAACTCCAGCAGTTTTCATGTGAAACCTATACTTAGGCCAAGATGCTGTTTTGTGAACAGAGCAAGGGAAAACGGCATGGTTTGGTTTAAAATTAGGAAAGATGTGCATCAGGATTGAATCCTTTCTACATATTCATTTAATTTGTAGACTGAGAAAATTATTTGAGGAACTAGACTCTATAAAGAAGAATGTGGCATCAGGTTCAGAGGAAAATTCATAAATAACCTCTGTTATCAGATAACACAACTTGCTTGCTGTAAGTGAGGACTTGAAGCACTTGCTGCAGGAATTTAAATATTACAGTGTTGATTATGGATTGCATCTCAGAGTTAAAAAAAGGAAAAAAAGTCTTCACCACTAGACCATGATGGACAAAGAAAGGATTGAGATAGTCAATAATTTCATTTTACTTGGATCCACAATGAATACTCTTGTTAACAGCAGTTAGATCAGTAAATGTATTGCACTGAGAAAGTCTGTAGTCAGGGGCTTCTCCAAACTATTTAGAAGTAATCATGTCAGTTTGAGTAGTAAGGTGCACCTAATTCACACCATAGTCTTTTCAGCCAGTTGCTATGCATCTAAGAGCCAGGCAATGACTAAGGATGATAGAAGAATTGATGTCTTTGAGCTGCGGTGTTGAAGAAGAGTACTGAATACACCATGAACTGCCAAAAAACCAAACAGATATGTCTTGGAGAAAGTGCTGGTAAAGTGCTCCTTGGAGGCAAAGATGATGCAGCTTCATCTAACATACTTTTGGCACATTGCTAGAAGAGGATATCCTTGAAGAGGAACGTGTTGTCTGGGAACGCGGAAGGCTGGTGAAAGAGTCCTTCAAAGAGGTGAGTTGACACAACAACTGCAGAAGTGGGTTTGAGTGTTTCTAAGATTCTGAGGATGATATAGGATAGAACTGTATTCAGATTGGTTGTTCATAGAATGGATTGAAGCTCAATATCAAGAAAACAAAGATTCTCACCACTAGGACAATTGGCAGCATCATAATAGATGGTGGAGAGATTGAGACTGTTAACAGCTACAACTTGCTTGGCTCCACAATCAATACTCTTTATACCAGAAGTCAGGAAATCAAAAGACAAATTGCTTTGGGATACTCTACTGTCAGGGACCCCTCCAGAGTACTGAAGAGCAATAAGGTCAATCCAGACCATAGCCATCACAATTATTTGCTATGCACCACAGAGTAATGACCAACAATGATAGAGCAAGAATTGATGTCTTTGAGTTGTGGTGCTGGAGAAGAGTATTGAATGTACCATGAACTGCTAGGAGAACAAATAGGTTTGTCCTGGAGAGGGTGAAACAAGGCTGCTCCTTGGAGACAAGGATTTTGAAGCTCCAACTGACATTGGAGGTTTGAGTCTATCCAAAATCATCTCACAAGAAATGTCATGTGTGCAGAGAATTTCCAAAAAATTAGCCATTGAAAATCCAATGATGCCTGGTTCTACTCTAAACACACCTGAGATGTGAACTTGATGGCAACTGGCTTGTAGGCATTATGCTGTGGTGTGGTGTGGTGTGGTGTGGTATGGTAGATCCTAGACATAAAGCGATGAATAAGACAAAGTTTCTGCTGTTTATCTTGGTAAGGGGAGACAACCATTTCAACAGCAACCTACAATAAATTGTATATTGTACTGGAAGACTGTACCAGGTGTGGGAGGAAAGCACAGAGACAGAGGAATAAGAATACTTTTCAGTGAGAACTCCAGAAGGGATTCTGCAGAAATACAAATGCATTCAGTGCTTCCCACAGGTTTTTCCCCAGCACACAATATGATTATTAGCACACTAGACAAAGGGAAAGGCTTGATAGTAACAGGGTAAGTGAAAATGATAGCCCCCTAGAGCTCTGCCAGCTCAGATCTGACCAAACCATTCCATTTTGCCAGTTAGTTAATCAGCAACTAATTTGCACAGAGTTTATGCTCTGTGTGTGGTCAAAGTAGAATCCTTCATAGGATTTCCAAAATTGAGTTTTTGGAAGTAGGTCACCAGGTTTCTTCTGAGATACTGCTGAGTGGATTTGAGGCTCCAAACTTTCAGTTAGCAAATGAACACATTAACAGTTGGCAACACCAAAGACTATCCCAAAGCTTGTAGTTAGGTGTCATTAAATCAATTCTGATTCTTAGTGACCCAATGTGACAAAATTGAATTGCCACATAGGACATTAATTGTCCTATTAGACATGTTGAGCTGCTAACCAAAAGATCAATGATTTAGATCCACCCGAGGCTCAAAGGGAGAAGGAGGGTTAGTCTCCTCCCATAAAGATTTGCAGCGTAGGAAACCCCATGAAGGATTGCTATGAGCTAGATAGCAGTGAGTTTGGTTTCGGGTTTGGAATCTTTTCAGAAGGTGTTCATGTGCTAAAAGTTCAGGACTTTTAAGTAGATACAGAGGTCTTGAGAAAGTTACTCTTGTATGGATATCTAGGATTAAGTGTTATTTCAAAATCTGCTAATTGTTGGTACTTGACAAAGAGTCAGCTCAATCCCCTGGTGACCTTGTCCATGATGGAATGAGATGTTTCCTGATCTTTAGCCATCTCAAGCAAGTCCATTTTGGGGATATTTATGTCGATCCATCTCACGAAGGAGTTTTCTCATTGTCTTTAGCTCTCCACCTTACCAAACATGGTATCTTTTTAAACTATTATTTTCCTAATCTATGGACAGCAGGTGAGTCTTATGCCATGAGGATTGCACACAGCAGGGTCATTCATGATGGACAAGTTTCAGTGGAGCTTCCAGATGAAGACAGACTAGCTAGTGGTCTCACGTGAACCACCAGCTGCTTCACAGGAGAAAGATGGACCACTTCCTCCTGTGTGCTTCACAGCTTCTGAAAACCTGCCTTCTTTGGGGTTGGTTATACAACTTCTTATCCACTAGACCATCAGAGCTATCAGAGACATCCTCATTTCCTTCAAAAAGAGATATACAGAATGAAATGTATGTTTAACTTGTCCAATGTGTTGAATGGCCATAAATTTTAAAATACGAATGATGACATTATAAATCTGGAAATTGTCAATGTCTAGAGATTCATAAATAGTGTCTTGGGTAAAGAAGAGGTGCAGTGTTTGAGCTGTGGTGTACACATTGGCCTCAACTGCAGCATGTTGACTGACTGAATAGCTGTGCAAAACAAAAATAGTTTGGATGTCACTGTAAAACCAATATTCTATTTTTTCTGAACTTTTGGAAAATAGTTGGAAGAAAAATTTCATTGTGATTTTTAATTTTTCCCTTTAAAAGCCACATAATAGTTAGTATTTAAAAGTACAAGGAATCTATGAGCAATTAAAATGTGTTGTTGTCAAGTGCCATTGAATTGTAGACGACTCATAGCAATCCTATGAACAAAAGTCCTGAACATGTAGAACTTTCATCATTTCTCTAAGATCATAGAAATTCAAATGTAGTTGCAATAAAATGGATATCCGTTCAGTTTGTTTAGTGTACAATTATGAACCTGGGAACAAAGTCCTAGTTGGAAGAAAAGCTAATATATCTGCAAATTTAAAACTAGATAAACCAACTGAGTTGTTATTAAGTGCCATCAAGTCACCTGCGATTCACAGCGAAATTATGTACAATAGCTCTGAACTCCACCCTATTCTTAGCCAGTATCCCTGTCTCCTGCACATCTACCCTCATTACCCCAATTACTGTGTAAGTCCATCTCATCCACAGTCTTCCTATGTTGTACTATCCCTCCACCCTTCAAAGCATGATATCCTTCTCCAAGGACAGGTCCCTCCTGGCAACATGTCTTAAATATGTGAGTCAGAATTTCCAAATCCTTGCCTACATGAAGCAGTTTGGTTTTCACCCTCTCCAGGACAGACTTGTTTGGTCTCTTGGCAGTCCAGATATTCAATACTCTTCTCCAGCACCACAACTCAAAGGTATCAATTCCTCTTCTGTCATCCTTAGACACTGTGCAGCTTAGTCACTGTGAGACATAGCAAGTAATTGTGAAGACCATGGCTTAATTCCATGATTTAAACTTTCTCTAGGCTGATATCATTGCTCTTTAGCACTATGGAGAAGCCACTGATAGTAGATTTCCCTAATGCAGCTTGTCCTTTGCTTTCTTAACTACTGATGTCAAGAGTATTGATTGTGGAACAAAGCAAGCTAGAATTGTTAACAACCTCAATCTCTTCTCCGTCTGTGATGGTGCAGTCAACAGGCTCAGTGGTGAGAATCTTTGTCTTCTTAATGCTGAACTTAAATCCATATTGAAGACCATAGTCCTTGATCTTCTGCAGCAAATGCTTCAGGTTCTCCTCAGTTTCAGCCAGCAAGATTGTGTTATCTGCATAACACAGGTTATTGATGGGTCTTCATCAAATCCTGATGCCACATTCCTCCTCGGAAAGTCCAGCCTCCAGAATGATCTTTTCTTCATATAGATTGAAAAGGTATGGAGATAAGATGCATCCTTGATGCACTCCTTCCCTGATTTTGAGTCATGCAGTGTTTCCTGCTCCATTCTGATGACTTTTTCCTGATCCAAGTATAGATTTGGCATGCCCATCAAGTGCTCTGGGATTCCCATCCTTCACAAGGTTAACCACAAGTCATTGTGATCCACACAGTCAAATGCTTTTGTGTAGTCAATGAAACACAGATAGATATTCCTCTGCTTTCAGTCAAGGTACTTCTGACATTGGCAATGATATCCCTAGTGTCACAGCCTCTTCTAAACACATCTGGTAGGGAGCTCTGGTGGTCTAGTGGTAAGAAGTTGCACTGCAGTCCCAGAAGTGTGCGGTTCGAATCCACTAGATGCTCTGCTGGAGAAGGAGGGACAGCCTCATCCTGTACCGTCAAATCTGATTTGACGGCACACACAAACGAAATAGTAAAATTAAATATATTTAAAAATATAAACCCATTTGGTATTTCTCTGTTGATGTATCCTTCTAGCAGGGTTGTTGTGGGTTTTTTTTGTTTTTGTTTTTTTAATAATCTTCAGCAAGATTTTGCTTGCATGTAATATTAGTAATGTTGTTCAAGAATTTCCACACTCTTATCAGGTCACCGTTTTTTTGAGTAGTAATAAATATTAATTTCTTCCGGTCTGTTGGACAAGTAGTTGTACTGCAGATTTCTTGACACAACCTAGTGAGCATGTCATGGTAGCATCTCTTTGTTGACTTATGTCAATTGGTATTCAATCAATTCCTGGGGCCTTGTTTTTTGACAATACCTTGAGAGCATCTTGAATTTCCTCTCTCATCACTATTGCTTCTTGATTATATGTTGTTTCGGAAATTCTTCTGTGTTAGCTAATTATTTTTGGTATAGCGACTCTGTGTGCTCCTTTTATTTTCTTTTGATGCTTCCTAGGTCATTCAATATTCTACACATAGCATCCTTCTGTATTGAAACTTGAGGCTTGAATTTGTTCCTCAGTTCCTTGAGCTTAAGAAATGCTGAGTGAGTTCAGCCCTTTTGATTTTCTGACTCCAGCTCTTTGTACATTTCATTATAGTATTTTGCTTTGTCTTCCTAAACTGCCCTTTTAAATCTTCTGTTCAGCTACTTAACATCCTGATTTCTTTCTTTTACTTTGCTTCTCAGTGCTCTAGTGCAATATTCAGTGTCTCTTCAAACGTCATCTCAGTCTTTTCTTCCTCCTCTGTCTTTCTAATGACCATTTGTATTCTTCATGGATGATATTCTTGATATTCTTCCATAGCACTGGTTCATTAGTGTTCAAGCCACAAAACTGTTCCTGAGATGGCTTTTAGATTCAGATGGCAAAGACTGAAGGTAAAATTTTGGTTCTTGTGGATTTGTTTCCATTTTCTTTAGTTGATTATCTGTTCCACCGCCAGCATCTGGCCTAGTTTTCATAGCTGATATTGAGCTTCTCTAATGATTCCTTCAGCAGATGTAATTGAAGAAGAGGAGTCTGGCACAGGACCGAATACCAGTATTTTAAAGGAGTTCTTGTGGATGGGGAAACTAAGCCTTTTGTCTCTGAAGTCTACATGTATGTGCAATACTCTATGTGAGCATTGTTACTAGGTAAAGACCATGTGCTATGAGCTGGAACACAATGAGCACTCAGTAAAATGTTTGTGGATATTCTGCAACTGGCTTACAATAAGACATGTATTTCACATCCAATCCTGATATATACCAACATGTGTTGTTGTTGTTGTTATGTGCCTCAATCCAACATACAATAGCTCTGAACCCTGCCCTATCTTGAGTCAATCTTATTGTCTCCAACACACCTAATGTCCATTACCCCAGTTACTGTGTCAATCTGTCTCATCGAGGATCTTCCTTTCCTACATTGTCCTCCACCTTTCCAAGCATAATGTCCTCCTCCAAGGATTGGTCCCTTCTGATACAATGCCCTAAATATGTGAGATAGAGCTTAAAAATCCTTACCTCCAAGGAGAAACTTGGTTTCATTTACCCTCTTCAAGACAAACTTATTTGTTCTCTTGGCAGTCCATGGTATGTTCAATACTCTTCTCCAGCACCACAACTTAGAGACATCGATTTTTCTTCTATCATCCTTGGTCATTGTCCAGCTTTCTGATGCATAGCAAGTAATTGCAAAAATCATGCCTTGGATCAGGTGGACCTTAGGCTCCAGACAGACATCGGTGCTTTTCAGTACTCTAGAGAGGTCCCTGACAATAGACTTTCCCAAGGCAATTTGTCTTTTTATTTTCTGATTGCTGATGCCAAGAATGTTGATTGTGCAACCAAACAATCTGAAATTGTTAACAACCTCAATCATGGTTCTTCCAGTCAATGGTGAGAATCTTTGTTTTCTTGATGTTGAACTTCAATCCATATTCAAGAATATAGTCCTTGATCTTCTGCAGCAAATGCCTCAGGTCCTCCTCAGTTTTGACAAGCAAAGTTGTGTCATCTGCCTTACACAGATTGTTGATAAGTCTTCTTCCAATCCTGGCACCACACTCTACCTCATAAAGTCCAGCCTTTCAAATGATCTATTCCACATACAGACTGAAGAAGGATGGAGACAGGATACATCCTTGGCGTACACTTTTCCTGATCTTAAACCATACAGTTCTTCTTTGCTCTGTTTTAACTTCTGCTTCCTGGTCCAAATATCGGTTTCATATGAGCACAACTAAGTGTTTTGGGATTCCCATTCTTCTCAAGGTTAGCCACAATTTGTTGTGATTCACCCAGTCAAGCGCTTTTGCACAGTCATTGAAACATAGACATTCCTTTGGTATCTCTATTTTCATGTAAGATCCATCTGACATTGGCTGCAATGCCCCTAGTGCCAGAGCCTTTTCTAAACTCAGCTTACATATCTAGAATTCTCTGTCGATGTATTGCTGCAGTTATTTTTTTATAATATTCAGTAGGATCTTGCTGGCATGTGATATTAGTAATATCGCTTGATAATTTCCACACTCTGTTGGATCACCTTTTTTTGCATGGGAATAAATATTAATCTCTTCCAGTCAATTGGCCAGGTAGTTGTCCTCCAGATTTCTTGGCACAACCTGATGAGCACTTCAAGGGATACACCTGTTTGTTGAAATCTGTCAATCAGTATTCCATTAATTCCTGAGACCTTGTTTTTGACAGTTCCTTCAGAACAGCTTGAACTTCCCCCTTCATCACCATTGCCTCTTGATCATAGGTTGTTTCATGAAATTCTTTCATTGAAATTCAAGCCTAGAGTTTCAACACATACTAACATTAACATACAAATTTTTTCTTTTTTAAAAATTTTAATTTATTAATTTTAATGAACATTTACAGAGATTTTGGATTTCCATTCATTCATTGTTGCACTTTTTTTCCTGCCCAGTCCTCCCCCCAAGTTTGCTCCTCTCTTTGAAAAGTAAAAGAAAAATTCTTTCATTGGTATACAATCCCCTCGCACCCCTCCCACCACCCTGAGTACATTCTACTATGCAACCTTAATTCTTGACTCTTGTGATAACCATAATACCCTATCATACATCACTTTTAAATTATTCTCTCCCTCATCTGTTTCAATGCAGTATACATAATTTATCCAGTTTTTCTCAGTCTTACCCCAACCCTGATATCAGTCCCATTCTACAACAGAGGCACCATGCAGTATTTGTCCTTTAGTGACTGAGATATTTCACTCAGCATGATGTCCTCCAGTGCCACCCATTTTTAATAATATTGCATGAGATCTTTGTTTTTCAATGCAGTGTAGTATTCCACTGTGTGAATATACCACAACTTCTGCATCCATTCTTTTGTTGCTAGGCACTTAGGTTGTTTCCAATTTTTTGTTATTGTTAACAAAGCCACAATAAACATGGGTGTGCATATATATATCTGCTTTGGTGGCAGTTATGGTTTCTTTAGGGTATATTCCCAGTAGTAGAATTGCTGGGTCAAATGGTATCTCTGTTTGCAACTTTTTGAGAAAGTGCCATACTGCCTTCCACAGTGGTTGCACCATTTTGCACTTCCACCAACAGTAAATAAGGGGTCCAGTTTCTCCACAACCTTGCCAGCATTTGTTGCTTGCTGTTCTGTTAAATTTTGCTATTCTGGCTGGAGTGAGATGATATTTCATAGTTGTTTTGATTTGCATCTCTCTTAGAGCTAGGGATTTTGAGCATTTCTTCACGTGCTTGTTGGCCATCTGAATATCTTCTTTGGTGAAGTGTCTGTTCATATCCTGTGACCATTTTTCAACTGGATTATTTACCTTTATCTTGTTGTGGTGCTCAAGTATTTTATAAATTCTAGATATAAGTCCCTTATCTGATATGTCATTACCAAACACTTTTTCCCAGTCTGTGGCTTCCCTTTTTACCCTGTTGGAGAAGTTTTTGGATGTGCATGGGGATTTGATTCTTAGAAGGTCCCATTCATCTATTTTATCTTCTCCTGATTGTAGATATAACATATAATTTTTATGAGGCAATACTTTATTACAGGAAGGACACATGTTCTTTTCAGTTCTGTTTTATTTCATTAAAAACCAATATTGTTTACTCATTGTCATTGAATTTATTCTGACTCCTCATGGCCCTGGAGGACAGAGTAGAAACACCCCATAGGTTTCTAAAATACAATATCTTTATGGGAGCAGATTGTCATATCTTTTTCCCGTAGAAGTGATGATTTTAAACCGCCAATCTAAGCTAAAATGTAACCTATTATGTCATCAAAACAAACCAACTCACTAACCAAATTTACTACTAGTAAGTTGGTTCTGGCTTATGGTTTACAAAGCTATAAATCTTTATAGGAGGAATCTGACTTAACTTTCTTCTACAGAGAAGCTAGTGAATTTGAACTGCTAACTTTGCAGTTAGCAGCTGAACATGGCTTCCATAACCATTGTGTCCAAAGCGGGATTTGAGCCCACGCTTCTATGACCCCTAAATAGTTTTCATGACCCATTAATAGATATGACCAGCAAGCAGATTGAAGAGTATATTTATGCTCTTTTCATTTACATTATAAGTATAACCTCCTACATATTTACATTTACAAGTGAATACATTACATTATGCAGCTGTGATGGCGTAGAGAGAGAGTTGTGTTAATAACTTAAAGGTAGAAACTTCATGGGAGAAAGATGAGCAATCTCCTCTCATGTGATTAACAGTAATTTACAGTCTCTGAAAACCTACTGGAGGAACAGCTAGGAGTCAGTTTCAACTCAACAGCACTGAGAGGAGAGAGAAAGAGAGAGAGAGAGAGAGAGAGAGAGAGAGAGAGAGAGATCATTAAATAACCAACAGATCTTTTTTAAATAAGCAATATTTTCATCTAGAGCGGGTTCAGAGATTTTCCAGACTAACCTTAAAGTCTCTGCACTGGAATTCCTTGAGCCATCATTGTTGAATTATGATAATTTCTCCTACCTATATCAGATTGGCCCCTACCTCACATGATTCACATGAGTTAATTAAAAATGGAGCCCATACTCAAATGTAAAGATCAAAACTATAAAACTCTTGTAAAAAAATGTAGGTGTAGATTTTTCACAGCTTTGAGTTAGGCAATGATACAATACAGTGATAAAAGAAATAACAGATAAATTAGACTCCATCAATATGAAAACTCCTATGTTTCTAATGACACTGTTAAAACAGTGAACAATACTTATATAATGGGAGGATATATTTACAAATCTTATCTGTAATAAGGGAACACTGGTGGCCTAATTGCAAGAAGCCGTGCTGCAATCCTGAAGGCACACACTACGAATGCACCAGCTACTCCAAGGGAGGATGTTGAGCAGTCTCCTCTTGTGTGATTAACTGCCTCTGAAAATCCACTGGACAGCCAGCTATGGGTTGGTTCCGACTTAATAGTACACAATAACAGCTACATCTGTGATAAAGAGTTACATATAAGAGCGAGGGCTGCATGGTGGAGGGGACCTGGGGGAGGGTTTGTAAAACAATGAAAGAATCTTTTCTTTTACTTTTCCATAATTTTTGGACTCATGTACTTATAACTTGTTAGTCAAATTTGTGTCTTCTAGGTTGCAACACCCCCATATACATCTTGAAGGATATGTACATGTACAGCCAAGCACAATCAATAAGAGTGCATCTGAATTCCAAAATCAGTCTCCATAATAGTCTATGTGTTTCCTACTGCCAAAGGGTCCCTTTAGAGTAGTGAGAGAAGATCTTCACCCTGAAACCCACAGCGTCCCTTTTCAGCAGGAAGTAGCTAAGAGAATACGCCGTCCCCTTTTCCTTATGACTCAGGGTGAAGTCTCTCTCAGGGAGGAGTGATAGGGAATGGCAAAGGATACACTGACAAAGAAGATTAATCAGAACTGGCTTCGACAAGCACTGTGGCATTTGGACAAGAACAAACTGGGAGGAGGGTAGAGAGAATAGTGCAACAATGAATGAGTGGAAGCCCAAAATCTCTGTAAATGTATATGAAAATTAATAAAATATAATTTTAAAAAAAGAGTTACATATAAAAGGACTTCTATGCAAGGAACTCTTAAAATTCAACAATTAGAATGACAAATAAAAAATGGCAGCTGAAAAATAAGTAAAGAATTTTAAAACACACTTCCCTAAAGATATGTTGTTTGTTGTTGTTGTTGTTATGTGCCGTCCAGTAGCTTGCGACTCATAATGTCCCTATGTGCAATAGCCCTGAAACCTGCTCTGTCCTGTGCCAAACTTTTTGTCTCTGATATACCTACCTTCGTTATCCCAGTCACTAAACCAATCCATCTCATCAATGGTCTTCCTTTCTTGCACTGTCCCCTCCACCTTTTTAAGCATGACCTTCCTCTCAAAGGACTTCTTGCAACATGCTCAAAGTATTTCAGAAGAAGCCTCAGAATCCTTGCCTCCAATGAGCAGCCTGGTTTCACTCTCTCTAGGATGAACCTGTTTGTTCTCCTGGCAATCCATGGTATGTTCAATATGTTCTCGAGCACCACAACTCAAAGGTATCAATTCTCCTTCTGTCATTCCTAGCGATTTTCCAGCTTTCTGACACATAGCAAGTAACTGTGAAGACTATAGCACCTTAGTCTCCAGAATTATATCATTGTTTTTTGATACTCTGGAGATGTCCCTGACAGCAGACTTTCTCGATACAATTTCTCTTTTGATTTCCTGACTGCTGGTATCAAGAGTGTTGATTGTGGAGCCAAGCAAACAAAAACTGTTAACAATCTCACTCTCTTCATCATCTATCACAATGCAGTCAGTTGGCCCAGTGGTGAGAATCTTTGTTTCCTTGATGTTGCACTTCAATCCATATTTAAGGATGCAGCTTTGACTTTCTGAAGCAAATTTTTCAGGTCCTCCTCAGTTTCAGCAAGGAGGGTTATGCCATCTGCATAAGGCAGGTTATTGACAAATCTTTCTTCATTCCTCATGCCATGATCCTCCTCATAGAGGCCAGCTTCTTGAATAATCTGTTTTACATATAGATTGAAAAGGTATGAAAATAGGACACATCCCTGGCGTACACCCTTCCCAATTTTGAACCATGCAGTGTCTCCTTGCTCTGTTCTGATGACTGCCTCCTGGTCCAAGTATAGATTTTGCATAAGCACAATCAAATGCTCTAGAATTCCCATTCTCCTCAGAGTTAGCCACATTTTGTTGTGATTCACACAGTCAAATGCCTTTGCATAATCAATGAAACACAGATAGGCATTTCTTTGGTACCTTCTGCTTTCAGCCAAGGTTCATCTTCTTGTTGTTGTTGTTGTTGTTGTTATGTACCGTCGAGTCATTTGCAACTCATAGCAACCCTATGTACAACAGACCTAAACCCTGCCCTGTCCTGTGTCAATCGCACTGCCTCTGACACACCCATCCTGATTACCCCAGTCACTGAATCAATCCACCTCATAGAGGGTCTATCCGTCCTGCGCTGTCCCTCCACCCTCCCAAGCATGACATCCCTCCCCAAGGACCTGTCCCTCATTACAACATATCCAAAGTATGTCAGATGAAGCCCCAGAATCCTTGCCTCCAAGGAGTAGCCCAGTTTAACCCTCTCCAGGATGAATCTGTTTGTTTTCTTGGATGTCCATGGTACATTCAATATTCTTTTCCAGCACCACAGCTCAAAAGCATCAATTCTCCTTCTATCCTCCCTAGTCACTGTCCAACTCTCTGATGCGTAACAAGTGATTGCAAAGACCATGGCCTGTACCAGACGCACCTTAGTCTCCAGAGTATTTAGAGAGGTCCATAGCACCAGACTTTTCTATCGCAATACATTTTTTTATTTCCTGCCTGCTGGTGCCATCAGAGTGTTGACCATGGAGCTGAGCAAACTGAAGCTGTGAACAATCTCAATCTCTTCACCATCCATCATGATGCTACCAATTGGTCCAGTTGTGAGAATCTTTGTCTTCTTGACATCGAGCCTCAGTCCATACTGAACACTGCAGTCCTTGACCCTCTGCAGCAAGTGCATGAGGTCTTCCTCAGTTTCAGCAAGCAGGGTTTTATCATCTGCATAAGGGAGATTGTTATTAGATCTTCCACCAATCTTGATGCCACACTTCTCCTCATAGAGCCCAGCCTCTCGGATAATCTGCTCTGCACACAGGTTGAAAAGGTATGGAGATAGGACACATCCCTGGCGTACACCTTTCCCATTTTTGAACCATGCAGTGTTACCCTGCTCTGTTCTGACAACTGGCTCTTGGTCCAAGTATAGGTTTTGCATTAGCACGATTAAATGTTCTGGGATTCCCATTCTTCTCAGAGTCAGCCACAGTTTGTTATGATCCACGCAGTCAAACGCCTTTGGATAATCAATGAAACACAGATAGACATTCTTCTGGTATTCCCTGCTTTCAGCTAAGATCCATCTAACATCAGCTACAATATCCCTAGTACCACGACCCCTTCTAAACCCAGCCTGGACCTCTGGCAGTTCTCTGCTGATGTACTGTTCCAGTCGTTTTTGGATAAACTTCAGTAGAATCTTGCTTGCATGTGAAATCAATGATATTGTTCTGTAGTTTCCACACTCTCCTGGGTCACCTTTCTTTGGAACATTAACTATAATATCTCTTGTTTCACACCATCTTCTAAACTCAGACTGCACATCTGGCACTTCTCTGTTGATGTGCTGTTCCAGTTGTTTTGGGATGACTTTTGGCAGAATCTAATGTTATCTTAATGACATGTTGTATTAATGACATTGTTCAATAATTTCCACACTCTGTCAGTTCACCGGAAAAAAGTACTCAATATCATTCATCAGTATCAATACTCAAACTTACTATCATTGTATCAGTTCCAATATATAGCAACCCTCTGTTGGGTTTCCAAGGCATAACAAGGGATTGCAAAGACCATGGCCTGTATCAGACATACCTTAGTCTCCAGAGACACGCCATTGCTCTTGAGTACTTTAGAGAGGTCCCTAACAGCAGACTTTCCCATCGCAATACGTCTTTTACTTTCCTGGCTGCTGGTGCCAAGAGTGTTGAT
>NW_006399916.1:1047167-1048273 GCF_000299155.1 Elephantulus edwardii
GCTAAGGGTAGGGACACTCTACAATGAGGGATTTATCTTTCACTGCTCTGCATATTGCTTGTCTGTCAGATACTCCTCTAAATCTAAACATTCAGATTAAGACAGATTAGGAAGAAGGATTGGCCATCCACTTCTGAAATAGCAGGCCTCTGAAAACCCTATGTACAACAGAACACACATAGACTAACAGACTGGGCAACATAGGACTCTCAAATATGGAAATACAAAGGAAGAGGAAGAGTTGTAAGCAGACACTAGTGATTGGAACATGGAATGTGAGAACCATGAATGTAGGAAAATTAAAAATTGTTAAGAAAGAAATGGAATGCATAAGTATTGACATACTAGGCATTGGAGAGATGAGGTGGACTGCCATGGGGCATTTCGAGTCAGATGATCATATGATATATTACTCCGGAGATGAAAAGGTGAGGAAAAATGGGGTTGCTTTAATAGTTAAAAAAGTAATTTCTAGTTCCATCTTGAAGTATAACATTGTGAGTGATAAGATTATATCCATACGCTTACAAGGAAGTCCAGAGAATACCACTATCATTCAGATATATGCACCAACAACCAGAGCCAAAGAAGAAGAAATAGATGATTTCTATCAACTTTTACAGTCAGAGATCAATAGAACATGCAATCAAGATGCATTGATAATAATGGGTGACTGGAATGCAAAAGTTGGGAACAGAGAAGAATAATCAGTAGTTGGAAAATATGGGCTTGGTGACAGAAATGAAGCTGGAGATGGAATGATTGAATTTTGTACAATCTTATTCATTGCAAATACGTTTCTTAAGAGACATAAACGCAGGTTATACACATGGATTTCACCTGATGGTATGCATAGGAATCAGATCGATTACATCTGTGGGAAAAACCGCTGGAAAAGCTCAATATCAGCTGTGAAAACTAGGCCAGAGACTGATTGTGGAACAGACCACCAACTACTCATATGCAAGTTCAAGTTGAAGCTGAGGGAAATGAAACCAAACCCACAGGAGTCAAAGTATGACTTTGATTTCATCCCACCTGAATTTCAGAATCATCCCAGGAACAGGTTTGAGGCCTTGAACACTAATGAGTGAAGACCAGATGAG
>NW_006399916.1:1048373-1051633 GCF_000299155.1 Elephantulus edwardii
AATCTCTTCACCATCCATCCTGATGCTGCCAATTGGTCCAGTGGTGAGAATCTTTGTCTTCTTGACATTGAGCCTCAATCCATACTTAATAGATTTGTTTATTTTTCCCAATACATGTTTAATATTCTTCACAAACAGCATAATTCACAGCTACCAATTCTTTGGTGGCCCTTATTTATAGCCCACCTTTCAGATGCAAATGAAGCACTTGAAAAAGTAAATTGGATCAAGTGCACCTTGTTTTTGTTGTTGTTACTGTGTGCCTTCAACTCAGAACCGACCCATAGCTGACCATCCAGTGAGTTTTCAGAGGCCCAGGAGGAGATTTTCCCTCCTTTTCCAGTATAGCAGCTGATGGATTCAAACTACATGCCTTTGGGATTGCAGCACAGCTTCTTTAAAAGTAGGCCATTCTGAAAAGTGGTATTTTTGCATTTTAATACTTTAAAGAAGTAGTTTACAGCAAATTTGCTCATTTGTAATGTGTCATTTGATTTCTTGACATGGTCCCATAGACTTTAATAGTGGATCCAAGTAAAATGAATCCTTGATGACTTTGATCTTTATTTATCATGTTTTTCATTAATCCAGGTTTGAGAGATTTTTTCTTTGTGTTAAAGTATAACACACTGTAGTCTTATAGGTATATGGAGAATTGAAAGCATATGTCCAGATAGAAACAAATATGAACGTCCATAGAAGCAGCATTTATAATAGCCAAAAAGCAGAGAGTCTGCTGTTGAGTGGGTAAACAAAACCCAATAAATCCATATTATAATTGAATATTATTTGATCACAAAGTAAAATACTAATTCATACTGCAAGATAGACAAACCTTGAAAATACTATGCTAAGTGAAAGAAAACAGTACAAAACCCCACCTATTATATGATTCTGTTTGTAAAAAATGAGCAGACTAGACAAATCTATAGAGACACAGAGTAGATTAGTGACTGCCAATAGAACAAGGTTTCTTTTAGAGATGACAAAAAAATGTTCTAAAATTAGATTATGGTAATGTGTGAATACTACTTTACCATGTTAAAAATCATTGAGCTGGACATTTTAAATGTATATTATTTTAATTTCATAGTAATAAAGATAATTCTGGTAATTTAGGAATAAGGAGTTGCCCTGCTGACCCAAAGGCAGAAAGTTTAAGAAAAAGGGAAAAAGATGGGCAATTTCTTCCCACTTACTATACTGCCTCTGAAGAGCCACTATAGGGTTAGTTATATATAGATAGATATAGATACAGATATGTATGTATGTATGTGTATAGATAGATGATAGATAGATAGATAGATAGATAGAGTTCGCTTCAATTTGATGGTGCATAATAACAGCATAAATGATATCTCAACAAAAGCTGTTGTCTATTTCTCTAGCAGACTGTGACACAAGAGTAAACAAGAAGAAATGCTGTAGACATTTCTTCTTGTGTGTAGAGTGTTGATCAATTACAACCTGGTTGTGTAAAGGGAAGGCAAAGAAATGGGGTATCTCGTCAATGAGATGGTCTTTGAAATCCCTATCCAGCTGTGATCCTTCTTATTTTCTTACTGTGAACATGAATTTGCTCAGATATTTCTCCCTTATAATGTTGTTGTTGTTGCTGTTATGTGCCATTGAGTCACTTGGGATTCATAGCGACCCTATGTACAACAGCACTAAACCCTGCTCTGTCCTATGCTAATCTCACTGTCTCTGACACACTTACCCTGATTACCCCAGTCACTGAATCAATCCACCTCATAGAGGGTTTTCCCCTCCTGTGCTGTCCCTACACCCTCCCAAGCATGATGTCCCTCTCCAAGGACCAGTCCTCTTAGCAACACGTCCAAAGTATGTCAGATGAAGCTCCAGAACCCTTGCCTCCAAGGAGCAGCATGGTTTAACCCTCTCCAGGATGAACCTGTTCTCTTAGCAGTCCATTGTATATTCAATACTCTTCTCCAACACCTCAGCTGAAAGGCATCAATTTTCCTTCTATTATCCCTAGTCACTGTCCAGCTCTCTGATGCATAACAAGTGATTGCAAAGACCATGGCCTGAATCAGGTGCACGTTAGTCTCCAGAGAGACACCATTGATCTTCTGAACTTTGGAGAGGTCCGTAGCAGCAGACTTTCCCATTGCAATACATCTTTCAATTTCCTGGCTGCTGACATTGGTTCTGGAGCCAAGCAAATTAAAGCTGTGAACAATCTCAATTTCTTCACCATCCATCATGATGGTGCCAATTGCCCCAGTGCTTAGAATCTTTGTCTTCTGATATTGAGCCTCATTCGATACTGAAGGCTGCAGTCCTTGACCCTCTGCAGCAAGTGCATGAGGTCTTCCTCAGTTTTGGCAAGCAGGGTTGTGTCATCTGCATAACGCAGATTGTTAATAGATCTTCCACCAATCCTGATACCACACTTTTCCTCATAGAGCCCAGGATCCTGAATAATCTGTTCTGCATATAGGTTGAAAAGATATGGAGATAGGACACATCTCTGGCATTTACCCTTCCAAATTTTGAACCATGAGGTGTTACCTTGCTCTGTTCTGACAACTGCCTCATGGTCCAAGTACAGGTTTTGCATTAGCACAATCAAGTGTTCTGGGATTCCCATTTTTCTCAGAGTCAGCCACAGTTTGTTGTGATCCACACAGTCAAACACCTTTGTATAATCAAAGAAACACAGATAGACATTCCTCTGGTACTCCCTGCTTTCTGCCAAGATCCATCTAACATTAGATACAATATCCTTAGTACCACGACCCCTTCTAAACCCAGCCTGGACTTCCGGCAGTTCTCTGCTGATGTGCTCTTCCAGTCATCTTCAGTAGAATATTCTTCAGTAGAATCTTGCTTGCATATGATATCAATGATATTGTTCCATAATTTCCACACTCTGTTGGGTCACCTTTCTTTGGGATAGGAACAAAAATAGATCTCTTTCAGTCAGTTGGCCAAGTGGTTGTTTTTCAGATTTCTTGGCACAACTTGGTGAGCACAAGATAATATTCATCCCCAAAATTAGCTTCAGCCTTAAATGAGGTCCATTTTGCTTAGGGGAGCAGAACTAGGGAACCACAACAAATCAAGGTGCTAAAGGACTAGGAGACAGAAAAGCTACTAGAAATCTAATGATTTATCTGTACAATCAACCTAAGGATTGAGTTATATAATCGATGATTTATTCATTGCAAATGCTGTTGTTGTTATGTGCCGTCGAGTTGCTTGCAACACATAGCGACCCTATGTACAACAGC
>NW_006399916.1:1059173-1060880 GCF_000299155.1 Elephantulus edwardii
GATCGAAGGAGAATTGATGCCTTTGAGCTGTGGTGCTGGAGAAAAGTATTGAATGTACCCTGGACTGCCAAGAAAACAAACAGATTCATCCTGGAGAGGATTAAACCAGGCTACTCCTTGGAGGCAAGGATTCTGGGGCTTTGTCTGACTTACTTTGGACATGTTGTAAAGACAGACAGGTCCATGTAGAGGGACACCATGGAGGGACAGCGCAGGAGGGGTAGACCCTCTATGAGGTGGATTGATTCAGTGACTGGGGTAATCGGCATGGGTGTGTCAGAGGCCATGAGATTTGCACAGGATAGAGCAGGGTTTAGGGCTGTTGTACATAGGGTCGCTATGAGTCGCAAATGACTCCACGGCACATAACAACAACAACAATAACTGAATATCCCATGGACTTCAAACAGGTCTTAGAGAAAGTGCAACCAGTATGTTCCTTCCTTAGAGGCAAGGATGGTGAAACTCCGCCTATTTACTTGGGTATGTTTTCAGGAGGAGCCAGTCTTTGGGGGGAAAAGCATCATACTTGGAAAAGGAAAGTCAGAAAAAGAGAGTGAAACCCTAAACAAAATTAATTGACAGGGTGACTGTAATGAATGACACAGAGTAGGGAAAGGTTCAGATCCATTGTTCATAGGATACTATAGTCCGTTGTCCTCTCAATGAAGAATAAAGGGCCAGAGAACTTTCAGGGCAAATAGTTGATAAATTTCTTGAAAGCAGAGTATGATATGATGATACTCATCAACGAGTATGATTGTTATTGGAGTTTGTTCTGGTTTACTGTGACTAAAACAAGGAAGTATCTTGCTCCATCTTCACTATCCAACCTGTGAAACTAAGACCTCAGTCCAAGAGGCCACGGGCTTCCATTCTGATAAAGAACGAAGAGGCAGATGGCAGGAAACCAAACTGCTCCTAGGTGCATCCAACAGGACACACCTTTATGAGGCAGCAGACCCCCAAACAGTTTCTCAAACTAGAAAACCAGCTTCCCACTCCTCCACCTACACTCCTCTCATCATGGTTCTTCAGTGTAAGAAAAGGTTAAAGAATCTGAGGAATCCTGTTAATGAGTTTAAGACATGCTTTTAATGATTAAAAGTAAATTTCCTCACTTGAGGTGACTGGTAAAAAGGCTAAAATAAACGACAAATGCAAAAGATGGTGCCAAAGCTGCAGTAGCATTGGGTTATAAGAGAAAAACCAGGTGGCTCCGAGTATATCTGTATCTTTATCTATATATCTGGTGGGCTAGTGATCACGAAGGCACACAGTTCGAATCCACCAGTTTTTCTGGAGGAGTAGGATGGGCAATCTCCTCCTCTGTGCTTAACTGCCTTTGAAAACCAGGGTCAGCTATGGGTCTGTTTCAACTCGATAGTACTCAACAACAGCATATGAAGAATTATCACTGTAAAGAAAAGTTTTCAAAGCCCTCGCCAGGCCTGTGAGGAGGACAAGAAACTTGGGCGCGAGGAGGGCTTGGACTCCAGGCCGCTCCAGGGTGAAAGAGAGCATTTCTGGGCCGCCTCCCAGCGGTGATCGTGAGGAACTAACGGCAGCAGGTAGCCAGTGCGGACCCTGAGTTTGCGCCTGGGGCGCACAGGTCCGGGGAGCGGCCCCCGCGCGCGGCGAGCTGGCCCCGGGCGCGGGTGCAGCTGGCCTCCGGGAGCGCAACAGGGCCTCGGGCGGCGGGCGCCC
>NW_006399916.1:1060980-1064333 GCF_000299155.1 Elephantulus edwardii
CTTCAGCACTTTGGAGAGGTCCCTAACAGCAGACTTTCCCATGGCAATGCGCCTTTTAATTTCCTGGCTGCTGGTGCCAAGACTGTTGACTACAGAGCCAAGCAAACTAAAGCTGTGTACAAACCTTCTTTAAAAACACAGAGACTGTAATCATGGACTTCACTTGATGGACAACACAGGAATCAGATTGATTACATATGGGGAAAGAAACATTGAAAAAGCTCAGTATCAGCAGTCAAAACCAGGCCACATCCACACTGTGGAATAAATCACCAATTACTTGTACGCTAGTTCAAATTGAGTCTGAAAAAAAAAATTCCACAAGAACCAAAACACAACCGTGAGTCTCTCCCACCTGAATTCAAAAATAAAACCAAACCAACACATTTCAAATGAGAACTGAGACACAAATGGAGACATGTACACCAGTGTTCATAGCAGCATTAATGCATTGAGCAATTATGGTACTTTCACACAATGGAACGTTATGCAGCACACAGGAGCAGTGGTTTTGTAAATTATTACCTAACTTGGGAGGGACTGGAGAGCATTTTGCTGAGTGAACTCAGTCCCACAAGGGCAAATATTGTATAAAACCATTATTGTAGAATGAGTATGAGGATCCAAGGAGGAGTGAAAGAGGGGAGGAACAGAAGGATGAGGATGTGTAGGGGGAGAGGTTGTACAATTTGATGGGTGAGGATGTGAGAGAAATTGGAAGAACTTGGTCTTGAAATTAATGTATTCAAATTTTTGTAAATAAACTAGTATAAAAAAAAATACCACCCCAAAACAAAACCAAACCATTTCAAGAATAGGTTTGAAGCTCTGAATGTTTTTGTTGTTCTTGTTGTTATGTGCCATTGAGTCACCTGTGACCCATAGTGACCATATGTACAGCAGCTCTGAAGCCTGCCCTGTCCTGAGCCAGTCCCACTAACTCTGACACACCTACTACCTCCATTGCCCCAGTCACTGTATCAATCCATCTCATCCAGGGTTTTTCTCTCCTCAACCCTTGCAAGCATGATATCCTTCTCCAAGAACACATGACCAAAAAATGTGAGACGGAGTACCTGTGATTAAATACCAGATACGTTGTGAAATGACATCAAAGATACCATCCAAGAGGAAAGCAAAAGATCTCAAAAGATCTAGAGAATAAAAAGGGGAGAATACACTTGCCATTTCTGAAGCTGAAAGAACTGAAAAACAAATTCAAGTGTCAAATTGCAATACTGAAAAAAAAATTGCAATACTGAAGGATGCTAGGAAGAGTATCTTGAACAATCCAGGAAGCATCAAAATAAGATGAAGAGAAACAGAGTCCCTGAGCCAAAAACAATTGACACCACCAATTTCAGGAAGTAACATTTGATAAGGAATTTTTGTTAATGAAGCTACTCTAAAGGCTAAATACGCTTCAAGGAACTGATGGGATACAAATTGACCTGCTTCAACAGATACAGCCCTGGATTTGCTAATTGGGCTGCACTAAGAAATTTGGAATATTTCTGACCAAGAAGAAATGAATATTTATTCCCATTCCCAAAAAAAGGTGACTCAACAGGATGTGATCATTACTGAACAATATCACTAATATAACATGCAAATAAAATTTTGCTAAAGATTATTTTTAAATGATTGCAACAGCACATTGATGGGGAACTGTCAGAAATTAAAACTGGATTCAGAAAAGGTCATGGAATGAGGGATATCATTGCTGATGTTTAATAGATCTTGACTGAAAGCAGAGAATACCAGAAGGAATTCTAGTTGTGTTTTACAGACTATGCAAAGGTATTTGACTGTGAGGATCATAGCAAGTTATGGTTACCATTGAGAAGATTGGGAATCCCAGAGCACGTAATTGTGCTCATGAGAAATCTATACTTAGACCAAGAACCTGTTGTATAAACAGAGCAAGGGAACACTGTTGTTGTTGTTGTTGTTATGTGCCATCAAGTCGTTTGCAACTCATAGCGACTCTATGTACAAGAGCCCTAAATGTCATTCTATCCTGTGCCAATCTCGCTGTCTCAAACACATTCATTCCCACCACTCCACTCACAGAATCGATTCACCTCATTGAGGGTCTTCCTCTCCTGTGCTGTCCCTCCACTTTCCCAAACATGGTGTCCCTCTCAACGGTCCAGTCCCTCCTTGCAACACGCCCAAAGTATGTCAGACAAAGCTTCAGAATCCTTGACTCCAGGGAACACTCTGGCTTCACCCTTTCCAGGACAAACCTGTTTGTTCTCTTAGCAGTCCATGGTATATTCAACACTTTTCTCCAGCACCACAACTCAAAGGCATCAATTCTCTTTCTAGTATCCCTAGTCACTGTCCAACTCTCTGATGCATAGCACGTAATTGCAAAGACTATAGTCTGGATCAGGTGAACCTTAGTCTCCAGCCTGATGTTGTTGCTCTTCAGTACTCTTGAGAGGTCCCTCACAGCTGACTTTCCCAATGCAATTCATCTCCTGATTTCCTGGCTGCTGTTACCAAGAGGGTGGAGCCAAGCAAACTAAAACTGTTAACTATCTCAATCTCTTCATCACCCATACTGATGCTGCCAATTGGCCCAGTGGTGAGAATCTTTGTTTTCTTGATATTGAGCTTCAATCCATGGAATCCAGCAGGGCTGTATCGTTCTCCATAGCTATTTAAGCTGTTTACTGAACAAGTAATTAAAGAAGCTGATCTTTATGAAGAAGAATGGAATAGAATATCAGGATAGGAGAAAAACTCATCACAACCTGCGTTATGCAGATGCCACAATATTACTTGCTGAATGCAAGGTGAATTTGAAGGACTTGTTGCAGAAGATCAAGGATTACAGCCTTCAGTATGGATTGGATCTCAACATCACGAAAACAAAAACTCTCACCACTGGGACAACAGGCAACATCATGATGGAGAAAAGACTGAAGTTGCCAATGATTGATTTCATCTTACTTGGATTTATAACCAACACACTTAGTACTGTCGTTGTTGTGTACCATCGAGTCAGAAATGACCCACAGCTGGCCCTTCACTGCATTTTCAAAGGGCAGTTAATAGTACAGGAGGAGATTGCCCATCCTTCTCTCACAGAGCAGCTGGTAGCCTTCAACAGGGCCTTCAGGATTGCAGTGCAGCTTCTTGCCACTAGGCCACCAGAGCTCCCACCAGTCAAGAAATTAAAAAATGTATTGCATTGAGAAAGTCCACTGCCTAGCAATAAGACAAGAGAAGGAAATAAGAGGAATCCAAATTGGAAAAGAGGAGGTAAAATTATCTCTCTATGCAGATGATATGATAGTATACTTAGAAAATCCTAAAGACTCAGCAAGAAAACTATTGGACAT
>NW_006399916.1:1070663-1106729 GCF_000299155.1 Elephantulus edwardii
GCGACTCTGCCGCCTCACCCCGCCCCCGGCCCGGATCCGTGGCGCCAGGCGGTGTTCCACGCACTCGGGAGCCCGAGCCCACAGCCACGGGCCTGGAAGCTCGGCGCGGCAGCAGGACACCAGTCGGGGCGCCACTCCACGCCGTCACAGGTCAGGCTCAGGCGGTACGGGACACGGGGCATGGGCCGGGCGCTGGCGAGAGTGGTGCCTGCGACGGGAAGGACCAGTCACTGGGGTCAAGGCTCGAGGAAGGAGTGGGAGGAGAGGCGGAGGTGACAGCCAGAAGGGTCGTGGGCAGAGGTCGCAGACTAGAGGGGGCGAGGACTAGCAGGAGCGTGCGGGGTCGTCGGCCGAAATGACCTGGGCTGAGAATCATTTCCCAAGATGATGTCCCTGGCTGAGCAGACCGGGCAGCGCAGGGCAGAGGCAGAGCGCTGAACGCGGGGACAGAGCAGCGGCCACTAGAAGCAAGCATGAGCCAGTGAGTCCCAGTGTCCCAGGACAGCCCCTTCAAAGAGAGAATGGCGCCCGCGAGGCTCTAAAGAAGGTGTCCGGGTGTTAGAGAGCTGCCTGGGGCGCCAAAAGTCCCCAGACGAAGGGAAGTCGACGGTGCCTTGGTCGGGTGTTGGTAAGGCATCGTAGGTTCTTCCTAATAAGTCTGAACTCAGGGCAGGCGTGCTGGATGCAGATCCCAGGAACAGCTAAGCGGGTACGCAGCCCGGATCACGCCGTGCCCTTCAGCCCAGTGTGGGCCTGAGCGAAAGGAGCGGCTAAAGTTGGAGTCGGGTCCCTGTGGGCGATGGGGGTGGTGTGGTGGAGTCGGTGCTACACTATCCCGAGGTGTTTGGAAAAGGTAAAATTACCAGGCTCCTGTGTTTGCCCTGCATGGGGTACTTCTCCTTGTAGTGTAACTAAGGTAGAGGCAGGCTGCATTAGCAAAATTCGCTGGTTCTTCAGTTGTTGGGGGTGGGAAGTGGGTGTGTAGTTGTGGTACTTTATGACTTGGTATTTGGGGAGGAGCCAAAGGTAAGGAGGCCAGAAACTGGGAGTAACCTCTGTGCTGCTTTTATATAAGGTCAGTTGTTAGGTAAAAAAAAGGGTCCTTTACTTCTGCTGGTGGTCAGAAGGCTGCATTTCTAAATTCTGCTTTTTGACTTCCACTTTTTAGGTGAGTCCGCTCATCATTGGTTACATTTTGTTGAAATATGTTGGTGATGCGTCCAACGTTTGCAAGGTTCTGTGCTCAAACTTTACGATGTAAATCTAATTCATTTAGTTCTGAGGCGATCTGTTGGGGCGGGGACCCTAAACTGGTGTCAATAGTTACTCTAAAAGAAAGAAAGATTCAACGCGGTGAAGAAACTAAAAGTTTTCTTTCAAGATGAGGGGCAAAATTGATTTCTATATTGTCTGAAAAAGCAAAGCAGGACAAGATGATTAATTGAATTATGTGGGCCGCATTAGTGGAGAAATTCCTGGTTTTGAAAAGCATCATCATTGTAAGGACAACTGCTTTTTCCTCTGAGACAAATTTTAACTGGTGTGATTAAAAGAACAATAAATAACTTATTCAAGAAGGAGCAGGACAGGCCTACAGATCTCAGGTGTTTGCAGTGTGTCTGCCTATAGCTGTGGAATCGACAGCTGTGGAACTTAAAGCTGTGGAATCTGTCCTCGGACCTATAGCCGTGGGATCTGTGACTGTGGTGGAGAGCTAGGTAATACGTAACTGTGGTATCTATATTATGGAATCTGTATGTATACTGTGGAATTGATAGCTATGCGCCTGAAAACAGGATTAAGTTGGTATCAGATGATTTAGAATTCTACCCTTCTTGAGGACTAGCAGAGCCATTCTCTCTGACTTCTCTCCTAAAATACGCTTTGCACACTTAGAGTTTTACAGAAAACATTCTGCATTTGGAGGAATATCCTAAGAGATTCTGTTCACGTTTAAACATGTTTGTCTTGTGTATTTTTCAATCAGATTCACTCTGAAGTTTTATTCAGTTCCAGCCTTACTAATTTTTAACATAAGAAAATTTGAAAACAAATATATGTTCGCCAAGAAGTGAACTTTGTTACAAAGCCGTCCATTTTTTCGTTTTATTCTGTACTTCACCTGATTTTTCACCTTTCTTTGACTTTTATGATATTTGCTATTTAACTTGATGATACTTACATTTTTAAAAGTTCGTAGGGTCTCAATCTAAGGTGATCATCTCAATCTTTTTTCTTAAGGAAGAAATAAATAGCCACTTGTCATACTTTTACTTAAAAATAAAAAACTCATTTTCTGATTTAAAATTTTATTTTCTAGTGTTTACAGTATTAGTAATTGTGAAGAATTAGGTTTTTGAGAATTCTAAACTGAATTTTTTTTTGGCATTGCTTGAATATTTTTTGGGCATTGCTTTCTAGTACTTTTAAATTAGAATCTTATTTCTCTTTTTTTAAGGTAAATCTAGACTGTCCACAATTACCATATTTTTTATTAAATTTAGAGTACTTTGAAAGTATTTTGAAATTGCTATTTTTAAGAATTAAATGTATGTTTCTTGGAAGATACTAGTTACTTTAATATTCATTCTTTGTATATTTAGAACTACTTTTTAAACTGATAAGTTACTTTTAAAAAATATAATATTATTTTTTAAAAGTCTATGACATTTAAATATCTATAGGAGAAGAAAATTACTGTAAGAATATTATTTAGAAATTCATTCCTGATAAGGAATAATTACTTTCTTATTAGTAAGTTATATGAATATAAACAAGTATGTACTTTCTCTTTTTCGTAATTCTTTTAAAATAAGGATGTCTGCCACTAACCTTACTTTATGATTATTCATTAAGACAGTTAATTATGTGCGTAAAATCTGTGTGAAAGGGGCTAATGTGCAGAACCAATAAAAGTATTAATAATGTGAGTATATGATTTAGTCTTCAAATTTTATTACAAATAAGAGACTTACAGAAAGCGTAAAAATATGCTAAAATAATACTTTCCAATTATTTTTTTTACATACTTACACTGCTTTCATAACATCTAATAGCCTCAATGTATAAGATAGAACATGTTGGTCATTCTAGTTTGTCTGCTGAACACATTGTTACTTAAGCTTAGAATAAAATATCTGACATATGGTGTGACAAAAGTAAAAAAGATTGTATTTTCATACAATACCACCAGATGAATAGTAGTTGTAGAGAAACTAAAAAAAAAAAACAAAAACCACAAAAAACCAAAAATCAACCAACTAAGCAAACAAAACCAACCCAATCAAACTATATATTTATATACTAACCAAGGTTAACTCTGTCATTGTAAACATCTACACCCCTTTAAAAATTAAGAAACTGAAATTCTGGTTTGCTGTTCTTATTTTTCCAAGCCTATTTCCATATGAAGATAGTTGACGCCTAAAATGGCTCATGATTTTTACTGTTGAGGCCTAAAAGTAGCAAGAAGAACAGTAATTTTAGTTGCTTAATCAGTTGGTCTGAAACACACTGGCTCCATAAAAAGTACAATATGATCTAATAACCACCTTGCACCCATCAACAGCCTGGCATATGATACTTCAGTTAAAATGTGTGAGATAAAAATTTGGAATTAAAGATTATTTTAAATCTTGCTGGAGGTTTCTCATTTACTCTTTCTCAAACTACAGAGTTAGGTTTGGAGAGGTCTATGGTAACATGCTAAACGGAGTTCTGTGTCAGTATGCGTTTCATTATCCAGTCGGCAGTTCAAATCCTCCAGCCTTTCCACTGGAGAAAGATTAGTTGGCAGCCTCGTTCTGTAAAGATTTATGGCCAAGAAAGCTGATAGAGGGTCATTATGAGTCAGAATTGACTCAGCAGAAGTGAGTTTTGGAATGCTACAGGTTTTAAACTTGTAATTTAATTTAAAAAATTCGTATTTTAGTATTTATTGCCCAGATTACTTAAAGAGGTCTTTAGAAGGAGATAGCTCAAATAAAATTGGTCATATTTGGAAAAAATTGTTATAAGTGTTAAGACAACTATCACTTATGATAGGATATATTTAAATTCTTAGTTTTTATTTTAGAAAACGTACATTCATGTTTTAATATTGAATATTTATTTCAGCCTGTGAATGTCTACATAATCTGTTCTTGTAATTCTTAATTATTCTCGCTTCCCTGACACTGGGCTGGAACAACTCACTTCTCCCTAACTTGTGACTTTCTCAACAGTGAAATGGGAAATTATTGCTTTTGTTTGCCATTGCTTTTTTATATGATTTTTAAGATTTTGCCAACCATATTATGTATCTTAAATGACACAAGCTAGGCTCTGATTTAATTGAGCTGCTGTGTTGAAATGAAACTTCACGGGTATTTCAGATTTATTGTTTATAGGGTCACTAGGAGTCACACTCAACTCAATGACATCTAACAGCAACAACAACTAATTAACAAATGTTGGTAGTTCACCACAGTACTAATTTTGGCATTATTAAAAACAAATTGAAGATAATGTCTGCTGAGTGGTGAGCTACACAGTGTTTCTGGGAATATTTCATTTAAAACTATATTTCCTATTCCTTCATGACTTTTGACCCCCCCCAAAAAAAAATCAGTTGAGCTCTAGATAGACATAATGTAGATCCTCTTATGTAGATATTGCATATCGAGTGCTTCCTAAAGGCACAAATTGAATTTTTAGCTATAAAGTTCTGTTCTTTACCTACTCTCCTGATGTACCAGCAAGTAATCAATTATTTCACACAGCAACAAGTCTCTTTTCTAATGAGACCTTCTGGTCAGAAGGCAACTCAGCATTGCAGCCAGAAAGACAAAGTAGTGCTGCTGCTTGTCGCTGAAATCCAGTATCTTTCTGACAAATGATAATTAAATTGCCTTTTAGTGACTTGAAAAGTTAACATGGTTTCTGATAACCTACAAGTTTACTAGTAGGAAATAATTGGAAAAGTGGGTAATTAATGATACATCTTCCAAATAATAAATTATAAATTTTCCTTATGCATTGGTAAATGATGTTTTATTGTGACATGTCTGTTGTGCAGAAAAATAAGATGCATGGACTGAACATGTCAAATAACACATTATACCCAGTGACCCTTTAGCCATCTTAAGAGCTAGAAACATGGGCCAAGAGAAGGCTTCTGTGTGGAGAACTAGGGCTGCTGGGTATATAAGTGATTCTTAGCCCTGTCCAGACCTGATTGGTGCAGTGAAACCACTAACTTTGTTCACAGAAATAAGGATCTGTTCAAAGCCCTAAACCCAGACTCACTGCCATCAGGTCAGTTGTGAATTACAGTGACTCTCCATGCCGTTTCTGAGGCTGTAAATCTATAAAGAGAAGACTACAGGTGCCTGGTGGATTTGAGCCTTTTGATTACCACCAGGGCTCCCTATTCAAAGCCACACATGGACATAACTAAGACCTTGGACAAGCAGAGGACATAGAAAAGCTTTTGTTATTAACAGCAGTGAGGATGCCTTCTTCCTAGTCTTGTCTTTTTCATGGATTCATGGATTGTGGTTGCAATAGAAAGTGCCTTGGCTGGGAGTCAATCCAGGTCTCCTGCATGAGATGAGAGTCAGCAGAGCTCCCAAAGACAGATTTCAGCAGCACCTCTAGATATCATGAGTGTCCCTTACCCTCTGGGAGAGGACAGCAACATTAGCTTCTACTCTCTTAATAGTTTTGGTTTTCTCAGTCATTGCTGTACTTTCCAGGAATCAATTTAAATTGAGATTTTAAGCCTCCAATTAGGATTCACACTAGACCATACAGTGGTTTGGTTCAGTGGCAATTGATGCAGTACATATTTAGAAAATATTTTTATCCACATCACTGAATTTAGAAAATAAAATCACTATTTTTAACTGATTCATGGTTAGACCAAAAGCAGAAGTAAAAATCCAGTTTGATATAGAGACTGATCAGTGGAAGACTGTTTGAGACAGATTCTCTGACCTTCAGAGTCCTGATTAGCATAAGCCTGGGGTAAGAGTTCCCTAGCTCACAGATAAGGGAGAGGAGGTAGAGCAGTAGGGAAATACCCTGAGTAGCAGGGTAACAGATCCCTGTCTGCTCAACTCCCACAGTAGTTACTGTGGAGAGTCCTGAAATAGAAGAATTGTTTCTAAGAATTTA
The DNA here is from genome assembly GCF_000299155.1 of Elephantulus edwardii. Classification (NCBI taxonomy): domain Eukaryota; kingdom Metazoa; phylum Chordata; class Mammalia; order Macroscelidea; family Macroscelididae; genus Elephantulus; species Elephantulus edwardii. Next base: position 1,076,820 of record NW_006399916.1, read on the forward strand.
CCGGGACAGACACTCGATGATATCCTAGAATTTGAAAAGTAGTTTAAAATCCTACCATTGCCTCTGAAAAATCTTAAGTCCATGAGGACTCCTGCCTGTGTAGGGAGGTGTGTAAGGGTGATGGGCAGCTTTCCTTTAAAATGCTGCTGAGCACTGAAGGCTTTGCGATCACTCAATATCCCTATATCCTAGCATTATTCATGGTCAGAAGTGATTTACAAGTTAGTTTTTGGTTCCCTTGCTACTGAGAACAAAACTTTTCAGGGATAAAAAACATGGCTGAAGCTTGACAGGGAGGGTCAGCAGAGGGAGAAATAAAATTAAAGTGATGCATGCATGCCAGCCTCATGAAATTAAATAGGAAAATAACCATTTAGAACAGAGCTGTTGTTGTATGCCACTGAGTTGATTCTGACTCATAGAAACCTGATAGGACAAAGTAAAATTGCCCTGTGGGATTTCCAAGATTGTAAATCTTTATGGAACCAGACTGCCTCATCTTTGTGGAGCAGGCTAGCTTGTAGGCCCAAACTGCTGAATTTTTTATCCAGTACTTAACCACTACAATGACACAAAAAGATATATTTCCAGGCATATCTTTATTTTCACAATTAAAAATTGATATATAGTAAGTTTCTCTTAATATTAGTGGAATTATTGGAAATAAATAGTGGTGATGGTTATACAATATGATGAATGCAATGAATATTATCAAATCATAGCTATAAAAATGTTGAAGAGGAAAACACATTGTACATAAGATCACCACTAGTTGGAGCCGTGTGTGTGTGTGTGTGTGTGTGGAGAGAGAGAGAGAGAAAGAGAGAGGTAAATACAGTTTTAAAAATGTATTTCTATATCTTCAAGTGAGGTTAAAATACACCAGTTGCTCCATGGGAGAAGGATGAGTAATCTCCTCTCATGCAATTCACTGCCTCTAAAAACCCCACTAGATCAAAACAACTATGAGATATCTCACCCCAGTAAGGACAGCAAAATTTAACAGAACAGTAAACAACAAATGCTGGTGAGGTTGTGGAGAAACTGGGACCCTTATTCACTATTGGTGGGAGTGTAAAATGGTGCAACCACTGTGGAAGGCTGTATGGCACTTTCTCAAAAAGTTGCAAATAGAAATACCATTTGACCCAGCAATTCCAATACTGGGAATATTCCCCAAAGAGACCATAACTGCCACCCAAGCAGATATATTCACAGCCATGTTTATCGTGGCTTTGTTCCCAATAGCAAGGAGTAGGAAACAACCTAAGTGCCCATTAACAAACAAATGGATAGAGAAGCTGTGGTATATTCACACAGTGATGCATTGAAAAACAGGAACTCATGCAATATTATTCAAAATGGGTGACCCTGGAGGGCATTATGCTGAGTGAAGTATCTCAGTCACAAAAGGACAAATACTGCATGGTGCCACTGTTGTAAAATAGGACTGACCTTGAATTTGGGGGGAGACAGAGAAAGATGGGTTCAATAATGTATACTGCATTGAAACAGATGAAGGAGAAAACTATTTAAAAAGGATATGTGATTAGGTATTTTTGTCATGACAGGAGTCTAGAGCAAAGGCTACATGGTGGAGTGGACTGGGGGAGGGTTTGTAAAACAATGAAAGAATTTTTCTTTTACTTTTCCAAGAGGGGAATGTACTGGGGGGGAGGGTTGGGAGGGGAGAAAAATGCAACAATGAATGAATGAAAATCCAAAGTCTCTGTAAATTTTCATTAAAGTTAATAAAATAAAAATTTTTAAAAAAACCTACTAGAGGGTCAACTAATGGGTTGGTTCCAACTCAATGGCACATAGCAACAACATATTTGACAAAAAAAAATACTTATTTTATATATATATATACACATACACACACACACACACACACACACGTATGTAGGTATAGAGAGAGATACCTGCATATGTTTGTATATATATCACAAACTTTATTTTAAAGTGTGAGACAGACTTAAAAAATCAATAAAGGGTTTAATTCTTCTAAATTATTTTGCTCTCAGAATAAGAAATTGTTACTCTCAAACATCAATTTACCTAGGAAATGCTGTAAAATTATAATCTAGCAGTTAGTTAATGCCATCAAATAGCTCAATATTTTTTATTTTTATTTATATTTTTATTTTCTCTGTGATTTTAGGGGGATAATCTAATCTTTTCACTTCCAACAGATTAAAATCACAGAAAATTTTTAAGTCGGGGGAAAAATGCTGAGGAGTTATCATTAATTATCACTTCTTTGGTAGATGAATTCAAAGATTATAAAATTTCCTACCTGCTTTATTTCTTTTGGCTGAAAGTAGTTATGGCAGGTCGATGCATCTCTGAAAGAAATTTAGCAGTCATCTCAAAAGCAAAGTCATTATTCGGGTGAATCAGCTAACACTGTGGGTGGTATTTATCAGTTAGGTCTGGGCCACCCTTATGCCTCATGATTAAGGAGATTGTTTCCTTGTCATTCACTTTCCCTCTAATCTGACTAACATTTGTAAAGTCAGGCAGAGCATCTCAAAATCTTAACTTACTAGATGTTCCTTTTTATCTGTTAGTAGTTCCTGTGTTAGTAATTCTTTATTACATGTAGTAAGGGACATATATGTTTTCTTGCTTCATATGGTGAATTGAAGAGAATCAGCGTGTGGGTGGTGTGTGGAGAAATGAAGTAGATGCGTCAACAAATTATTTTCGTATGTCAGCATAATGCAGAAGAATGAGGGAAACACATAGGCATTTGCCAATATAGGATTACTCCATGTTTTCCTAGAACATTTGGAATTAATTAGAAGCATCCTGGTTTTACTTAAGGCAATATAATAGTATATTTTTAAATTTTTGTTTTCAGCAAAGTCCAGATTTGTTGGATTTTAGGATTATAGAAGCAAGTATCTCCAAAAGTGTAGATGATTAGTTTTTCTAAGGCCGGTACTGATGGTTTTATCTTCGTTTCTTCAGCACATAATATACTAGATATTCAGTATTTTAAAATAATATATAGTCTAAGATAGTCATTTTCAAATTGTAGTCCCAAACCAGTAGCACTTAACATCTTCTAGGAATTTAGTATAAATACAGTTTTCAAGCCCCACCCCAGGGCACCTGAATCAGAAACTCATGGATTAGGGAATGAGGGGGTAATTCTACTCTGAGTGTTAACATTCACCCTTCCAGGTGATTCTGTTGCGTATACTTCTTGGGAACCACAAGTCTAAGGGGCTTCCGTTCCTGCTTTCTATCTGGTAACTTGGGGCCCTTTTGTCAACATGCTCAGGTCATTGCCATTGAATCAGTTACAATTCATAGGCTGCCCCTCCATTAGGTTCCCAGACTGTAAATTGCACTGGAGATTATCCATTTTTTTCCCCCGTGGAGCCAAACCACCAGACAGAGTCAGCCTTTTGGTTAACAGCACATTTCTGTATGGACTAAGTGCTCCCAACATACTTATTTTGGATTCTTTTTATTAGGCTCTTGCCTTCCCCATAGTTAAGTCCTTTATCACATTTCATCCCTTTATAGAATCTTTCAAGCTCATCCTTTAAAATAGGGGAGACTGAGAAAGAGGTGATAAATAATGTATACTGCATTGAAAGAGATGAGGGAGAGAACTGTTTAAAAGGGATATATGATTAGGCATTATTGTCATGACAGGAGTCCAGAACCAAGGCTGCACAGTGGAGTGGACTTGGGGGGAAAGATTGTATAACAATGAAAGAATTTTTCTTTTACTTTTCAAAGAGAATAGTGAACTAGGGAGGAGGGGTGGACAAGGAGAAAAGTGCAACAATGAATGAATGGAAATCCAAAGTCTCTGTAAACTTTCATTAAAATTAATTTTTAAAAAATCCTCATTGCCTTGGTGTTTTATTGTTTAGGGAAGCCAGTCATGCTATCATTGACTTGTGTCAAGAGAGACTAGCTATCTTACATCTCAGTCAAGCTTCACCAGATCTTGCCTTAAATGATTTCTCAGAATACAAAGTTTCCAGGTTCAAAGACAGTATCTTTAAATTTATAAAGATCATCAAGGTTTACCTGCCTGTGGAAAACAGGTTCATGATAAACAAATAAGGTTTGTAAACCTCAATTCCAGCTTAAAACTAGTAGAAAACATGTTCTTAGTGATTGACAAAGTTTTTTTTTTATTATTATTATCTAGGATTCTCATGGGAGAAGGATGGACAATCTCCTCCTATGAAACTGCCTCTGAAAACCCACTAGAGGGTCAGCTATGGGTTGGTCTTGACTCAGCGGTACTCAACAACAACAATATAGGATTCTATGAATCCAGATTTGAAAAAACTTGTTCTCTTGTCACTATAAATTAATTCAGGGTATAAAGTAGTGAACAAAGACAGGCAAAATCCATCCAAATCAGCTTGTGAGTGTGGATAGTTTGTTTTTTTGTTTTTGTTTCCAGCGGGAGGCGTGGTACTTCTGAGGGTGGCAAAGTAACGTCCAATATTGTTGGTGTGGGTGAGGGCGCAGGAGAGCCTCAAGTAGAATCTGAGTCAGGCCTGAGGGAGGGACAAAAGATCTGTGCTTGGAGAGCCTTCTTAGAACTCTTAGAATCTGTTCTTTGAGATTATAATTTGCTGTGAGTATTGCATATTATGTATATTTATTATATTATTTCTATCCTAGAAATAGTTATTAACAAAAGAAGTGCTCATAATTGTTGAAGCTGACCTTCCAGCGGGTTGTCAGAGGCAGTTAATCTCATGGAAGGAGGTTGCCCATCCTTCTCCCGTGGAGCAGCTTGTGACCTCGAACTTCAGTCTTGCTTCCTACTACTAGTAAAGATGTTAACAAAGTGTGCATTGATAACTCAACTCATTGATGTTGAGCTGGAGCTGACTCATAGTGATCCTCAAGCGTTTTTTGGAGACTGTAAATAGCATGTGCCTTCTGATTTGACTGTGAAACTCCCTACTCATTGGGCCACCAGAGCTCCCAGATACCAGCATAAGGCATTGCTATTCTTAAAAATCCAAATGACAAGGTATAATTTGTTCACCTTGCAGAAGGATTATTAATGTTATAAATATTCTTGTAATTAATTATTCTAAGTGTTATACCAATTACTCTAGCTCATAATTCCATAAAAAAAGTTTACACCTAGCAAAAAATATGAAAGAAAATTATAATCTCCCAGGTAAAATTTTGAAAATGACTTTTATTCTGAGAAATGAAATAACCTTGAGAAATAAAATATATTGCCTTTTTTATAAAAGTGTATTAGAACTCTTAAATATTTACAATATAATCTTTAAGTAAATGAAGACCCAGATTTTATTTCATATTATTGTTGGTTCCAATTTCTTGTGTTCACAATAAAATTGTCTTACTATCATTTTTGGTATTAAAATGAGATAAAATATCTCAGGTGTCACTTAGAAATAAACTTGAGCTACATGAAACTAGGGAGGAAATGGGGGGAAAAGTAAACTATAAAGTAATCTACTCTGATAGGAGTTGTGCTGCCCACCCAAAAGCAGCCAGCTGGAATCCACCAAGTTCTCTAAGGTGGGCAATCCCCTCCCTTTTTACAACCTCTGAAAACCCGCTGCAGGGTCAGCTGTGAGTCAATCCCAACCCAACAGCACTGAGTTAGATTTATATATGAAGTGAGGCAGAATTCATTCCTTTGTGTATAGATTAACTTGGAATATTAGTGTGCTGCTCAGTGGAGCAGGAGCTCTGGTGCCTAGCAGTAAGGAGTCGTGCTGCCAACCCAAAGAAAGCCCAGTTTGAATTTACCAGCTATTCCACAAAAGAAAGATGAGTGAAGCCATGCCAGCTACAGCTTTGCTGTGATCTGCTGGAGGGTCAGCTATGAGTCGCTTCTGACTCAACATACATGACAAACAATAGCTCAGTAGAGATATGATCTAAACTTTAAATTTTACAGATATCACCACAGTTTCATCTGTAACTCCACAAATATTTGTTGAACATTTTTTTATTTTGAACCTGCCCACCTGAAGACATGCCATCTAAATTATTAGACTGGTACTTTTAAGCCTCAGGTCTACACCATGTTTAGTAAATTAATCATCCTTGAGCACTGGGCAGTCAAATAATAAAGCTCAATAAAAATTAATTTTAAAAATAAATGATTGATAACATATTGCATTCTGTGTCTTTAGATCAACGAATAGTTCATATTGTGTATTTCACTATACCTGGTAAGTTGATCTTACCAAAATCATAATACATGGTTAATTTATTTTGTTATACTGATTAAAATTTTAAGTTCAAGTTATGACGTGTGTATGAAATATTTATTTTGGCCACTAGCGCTTGAATTCAGGGGATGCAAGCCAATTTTAGTGTAATTAGATCATGATTAGAAGATAGACTCTGAAATATTCTATAATTTTATATTTCAAGTATTCCACACAGAATGGTGAATATTAAAGATATTTCATATTCTATATTACACTTATAACATCTGAATGCTTTCTATGTCCTTTTTCCGTACACATTCTGTGTAACAAACTGGAGTATTAATTCCTAGGTAGAATAATTACATATGGTACTTCTTATCCTTAGCTATACAAACTGTGTGTTGTTGTTGTTATGTATTATCAACTTGGAACTGATCCAGAGATGACCCTCCAGTGGGTTTTCAGAGGCAATAAATTTCATGAGAGGAGACTGTCCATCTTTCTCCCACAGAGCATCTGGTAGATTTGAACCATGTGCCTATCCAAGCTCCTTATCAGTAGGCCATCAGAGCTCCCTACACAAACTGCATATCTCCCTCAAATCACAGTAAGCTGCACAGAGGCCTATGTGCATGAGAAATACTTCATAAATACTTCTAATTGGATTTAGCATTGAATACAAATCTGTGAGGATTTTTTTCCAAATCATATGTATGGTATTCTATTCTCCACATTCCTAGAGAGTCCCTACCTTGTATTTTAAAATGCTAATTTCTATTTAATGTATTATTTTTAGTTGCTTGCAGTAATATGAACCAAAAGGCAGCAGACTCCCATGGGGTCTGCTGTGGTGGACCCCTCTCAGGTCATGAAACAATGTGTGAAAAATGGTGTTGAAGGAGGAAGTTCAAGCTGCTTTGAAGGAATTTGCAAAAAAGAAGGCCTCAGGAATTGATGGCATACCAATTGACATATTTCAATAAATATGCAGCCATGGGCACATTCATCTGTTTGTGCCAAAAAACCTGGAGGACAGCTACCTGGCCAAGTGATTGGAAGAGATCGATATTTATTCCCTTCCCAAAAAAAAGGTCAACTAACAGAGTGTGGAAATTAACAAACAATATCACTAATACCACACAAGCAATATCCTGCTGAAGATTATTGAAAAAAAAAAGATTGGGCTGAGAACTGCCAGAAGTGCAACCTGGGTGTATAAAAGGTACTAGTGACATCATAGCCAGTGTCTGATGGATCTTGGCTGAAAGCAGAGAATACCAGAGAAATGTCTATCAGTGTTTCATTGAGTATGCAAAGGCATTTGATTGTGTATATCACAACAAATTATAGTTAATATTAAGAAGAATAGAAACCCAAAACACCTAATTGTGCTCATGTGAAACCTTTAATGGGACCAGGAAGCAGTCGTTAGAACAGAGCAGGGAAACATTGCGTGGTTCGAAATCAAAAAAGGAATGTGTCAGGGATGAATCTTGTCTCCATACCTTTTCAATCTATATATGGAGTAGATAATTCAGGAGTCTGGACTTTGAGAAGAAATGTGACATCAGGATTGGAGGAAGACTTATCAACAACTTGCGCTTTGTAGATGACACAACCTTCTTTACTGAGACTGAGTAGGATCTGAAGTGTTTGCTGAAGAAAGTCAAAGACTACAGTTTCCAATCTGGATTGAAGATTCTCACCACTGGCCAATTGGCTGCACCATGATAGATGGAGAAGAGATTGAGGTTGTTAACAATTATAGCTTGCTCAGCTTCACAATCAACACCAGCAGTCAGAAGATGAAAAGATTAATTTCATTAGGTCAGTCTGTTCTCACGGACCTTTCCAGAATGCTGAAGAGCAATGTTGTCAGACTAAGGTCCACCTGATCCAGGCCATGGTCTTCACAATTACTTATTATGCATCAGACAGCTGGACAATGACTAAGGATGATAGAAGAAAAATCTGTGCCTTTGATTTGTGGTGCTGAAGAAGAGTTTTGAACATACCATGGACTGTCAAAATAACAAACAGGTCTGTCCTGGAGAAGGTGAAACCAAATTGTTATGAGGGAGGGATGTTACCAGGAGGGACCAGTTCTTGGAAAAGAACATCATGCTTGAAAGGGTGACAGGACAGTGCAGGAGAGGGAGGCTGCAGATGAGATGGACTGGAACAGTAATGAGATAATGGGAACAGGTGTGTCAGAGACAATGAGATTGGCGTAGGATGGGGCAGTGTTCAGAGATACTGGGCAGATCGCTATAAGTCACAGTACATGGCATCAAACAACAAAGCCAAGAGAGATTTCCATTCTGTAACTCTAAAATTAGCCAAATAGAATGTGAAAGGGAATAAGTAGTAAGTATAAACTTCAGCACTCCATGTTGTAACTTTTAATTGTTCTGGTTGCTGTTTTGTCTTCTTGTTTGGAGACTACTAAGGGCAACTCTAACCAATTTTGTTTAGTACTACAGTTGAAGTATAGTTTCTAATGATGTGCAACACAAAATATTATTTAGACTTGACTGTTCATGAGGAAAACAAAACTGGTTCTCTTTCAAACAGTTTGGCCAGGTGGCAAGAAGTTGTGCTGCAATCCCAAAGGTGTGCAGTTCAAACCCACTAGATCCTTTCCTGGAGAAGGAGTGGCAATCTTCTCTCATGCCAGTTAGATCCTATTTGATGGTACACACCAAAAAAAGAAAACTTTAAAAAAAACCAAACAAACCATATTGCTGAATGTTAGAGAAAATGTTTTTCAGTTTTGACCTATTATTTGGTTTAGAATGGGAATACCAGAACACTTGATGGTGCTAATTTTGAAACCTATACTTGGACCAAGAGGCATTCGTCAGAACAGAGCAAGGAAATATTGCGTGGTTCAAAATTAGGAAGGGCATACACCAGGGATGTCTCCTGTCTCCATACCTTTTCAACGTGTATTCAGAACAGATTATCCAGGAGGCTGGGCTCTATGAGGAGAAATGTGGGGTAAAGATTGATGGAAGATCTATCAACAATCTGCGATATGCAGATGACACAACCCTGCTTGCTGAAATTGAAGAGAACCTGAAGCGCTTGCTGCAGAGGGTCAAGGACTGCAGTCTCCAATATGGACTGAGGTTCAAAGTCAAGGAGACAAAGATTCTCACCAATTGGCAGCATCATGGTGGATGGTGAAGAGATTGAGATTTTTCACAGCTTTATTTTGCTTGGCTCCACAGTCAATACTCTTGGCACCAGTTGCCAGGAAATTAAAAGATGTATTGCCATGGGAAAGTCTGCTGTTAGAGACCTCTTCAAAGTACTGAAGAGCAATGGTGTCTCTCTGGAGACTAAGGTGCATCTGATACAGGCCATGGTCTTTACGATCACTTGTTATGCATCAGAGAGTTGGACAATGACTAGGGAGGAAGAAGGAGAATTGAGGCCTTTGAGCTTTGGTGCTGGAGGAGAGTATTGAGGGTACCATGGACTGCTAGGAAAAAAAACAGATTCATCCTGGAAAGGGTTAAACCAGGCTGTTCCTTGGAGGAAAGGATTCTGAGGCTTCGTCTAACATACTTTGGACATGTTGTAAGGAAGGACCGGTCCTTGGAGAGGGACATCATGCTTGGGAGGGTGGAGGGACAGCACAGCAGAGGAAGACCCTCTATGAGTTGGATTGATTCAGTGACTGGGTTAATCGGGATGGGTATATTGGAGATGGTGTGATTAGCACAGAACAGAGCAGAGTTTATGGCTGTTGTACATTTGTACATAGGGTCACTATGAGTCACAAGCGACTCGACGGCACATAACAACAACAACAATATACTTTTACTTTGTTTATTAAAAAAAATTGAGTCAATTAAGACAGACCAGGAAGAAGGAGTGACCCTCCACTTGTGAATTAAAAGGCCTTGGAAAACCCTATAAACAATTGGGTATGCTTAGACTAGTAGATATAATAACACTGGAGGCTACGTCCTCATATTGGGAAATAAAAATGAAGAGGAACAGTTGCAAACAGCCACTAATAATTAGAACATGGAATATAAGAAGTCTGCGGTCAGGAACCTCTCCAGAGTGCTAGCACAGGAAGACCCTGGATGAGATGGATTGACACAGTGTCTGAGTGTCAGAGATGGTGGGATTGACTCAGGATAAAAGAGTGTTCAGAACTATTGTGAATAAGGTCACCATGAGTTGTAGAAGACTTGACAGGAAATAACAACAGCAACCTCTATATTGTAATTTTATGATATAGAAAATAATTGTATTGCTCACTTATGATAAATAATCACAAGAATTATCATCCTAATTATTTAACAGTTAATCTCCATTTGGAAGACAGGTGTTACTGAACAACTTCAAATCAAAATATCAGACAAATAAGTTGATTTACATATAAAAACAAAGCAAACAGATAAGTCTTTTTGAGACAGCCTTGTGACATCTCTGCACACCCACTCTTCTTGGTTGCCTTCATCTGTGGATGTAGAATAAAGGTAGGAGTCTATTAGCAAAAGAGAGTACAAGGAAGTTGCATCCTCTCCACCCTCGGGGCAGCCTGCCATTATCCTCCTACTGCCACACCTGTTCATCACTTACTAGGGCAAAGACATGTCTCAATACACCTAAGAATCAACAGAGAGCAATGAATGAGAGAGAAGACAGAGTGTGATAGAAGGAGGCATATAGGACAAGCTTTAAGCTTTCTCTCGTTGATTATGCAAGCACCAGATTCTTTCTTTAATTCATTCATATCTTGCCTAACCAAGTAAATTGTACATGTATTCAAGCAGACCCTAATGCTGAGTGGGCTTGAAAGGGTCTGAAGAGACCCTAGGTTGCATAAATGGTTATCACACTCTGCTGCTCACCACAAGTTTGGCAGGTTGAGTCCACCTAGTGACTCCTTGGAAGAAAGGCTTGGTGATGTGCTTGTGAACCATCAGTCGATGAAGGCCCATAGAGCACAGTTCTTCTTTAACACATATGGGGTTGTGGTGGGTTTTAATACACTCCAGGCAGCTGGCTAAAGCTCCTACAACCAGGAGTTTACATGAATCAAAGCAACACTGAAGCAGTTAGCCAGGAGTTCAAGCAATATATGAATTGTTTTTTCTGTGTACTGTCGAGTCTGAACCAACCCATAGCCGACCCTCTGACAGGTTTGCAGAGGGAGTTAAACACATGGGAGGAAATTACTGATCCTTTTCCCGCAGAGAAGCTGGTGGATTCGAACTGAATGCCTTTGGGATTGCCCCACAGGTTCTTACCACCAATGAGCAGATGCTAAAATTAAATAAGGCAGACAAGGGGGAAAAATGCAATATAAATCAGAAATCAATGTGGAGTGTTGTGTTTAGCTAAGAAAAGCCTTATAGAGGAGGTAAGGGTTGAACCAGACTTACACCGTTTACCAATTGATAAGGTAACAAAAAAATTAAACAAAGCAACTTAAAGGCATATAAAAAGAAGTAAGGGATTTAAAGTCTGTCCTCATACACTCTCTCTCTTATTGCCATTGAATCAGTTCTGACTCATAACTGACCCTTCAGTGTGATTCCAAATACATGGGAGGAGATTGGTGACCCATTTTCCTTCTGAGGAGGAACTCTTGGGTTCAGAGTCACGGAGAGATGTGTCCTTTAGTTCACAGTGCAGCTCTCTTTAGATGATACTACTGAATAGGGACCCATAGAGACAAAATAGGTTAGTGGTTGCTAAGGGTTGGGATGGTAGATTGAGAAGAAAGAGTCCTTGCAAAATGGACATGGGACATAATTTTGGGTGCATTCTGGTGGCTTAGTGGAAAGGTGTTGTGCTGCTGATGCAAAGGTACATGGCTTGATCCATCAGCTGCTCTGGTGGGAGATACGCTGTTTCTTCCCCTGTGATTTCCTGCCTCTGAAAATCTGCTAGATTAAAATCACCACCCACCTTTATATGCAATATACCCTAGAAGCAACACAAAGACATATATATTTATTCACTAGCTCTGGGCTGGTTCTGACTCGAGGACATACTACAACAACAATAACAACAACAGGGATGAACTCCGCCAAGCCAAGCCTAACTCAGAGACTACCCGTCAGATTTCCAAGACTGTAAATATTTAAGGAAGAGTCGGCTCATCTTTCTATTGTGGACTGGTTAGTGAGTTTGAACTACTGACCTTTTTGGTTTACAGTGCAGTATGTTACACACTACGTAACCAGGGTTTCTTTGATAGGTGGCTGCAAACCATTATGAATGTACTAAATGTTACTAAATTGTATACTTTAAAATAGTTACAGTGACATCATATAAATTCTACCACAATGTTTATAAAAAGTATATCAAGGATTGATAAATGCATATGTGTGTGTGTGTATATATATATAACACATATATATATAACAACTATGTGTGTGTATGTATATACATACATATACATATTTATACATATATACACATACACACACATGCACATAGTTGTTGTTGCTGTCTAGTGCTGTAGACGACTCAGAGCGACCCTTTTGTTCTTTTCAGAACAAAAGACCTGAACACATGTATAACTTTCATCGTTTCTCTAGTTCATAGAGTTTCTGGAGGCAAGGTATTTCAGAAGTGGATGCCACTCCTGCTTCCAAGCTTGTTTTAATCAGTAAGCTCCACCAAACACTGTCCACCATGGATGACCATTATCACATTTGACACATCAATGTCACAGTGTTCAGCATCACAGCAACCACTAGTTACCTCTGTACAGCAAATTGACAGACCAGTGTGATACCACTTAGAAGAGTGTTTGACCAAAAACAATTAAAACCAGGCCCGAGGGCTGCACAAAGACATATATATTTCTTCACTACAGCATTATTCAAAATAGCCCATGGGTGAAAACAACAACCCAAATGTCTCTAAATGGATGAATAGACAGACAAAAGGTGGACATGCCTACAGCAGAATACACTCAGCTGGTAGGAAATAAAATCTTGAAACATGGAGTAGGAAGGAAGACATTCTGCTAAGTGAAATAAGTCAGTCACAAAATAAAAAGTATTATATGACCTTATTTACATAAAATGACAAGAACAGACAAATGTGTGAGGACAAGCATTAGCTAGAGGTTACCAGGGATGAAAAGGAGGAGGGGGAAAGCGGTAATTGTTACAGAGCACTAAGTATTTTGTTCATAGTGGTGGGAAATGGCATTGATTAAAAAGATACACAACCAGTTAGTGTAAATGATGTCACAAAATTGTACACCAAAACCAATTACAGTGAAATGGCAAATACTGTTTGATCAATATATCTTCTGTATAATGGCATGGAAGAAGCTGCTGAGGCTGCTTATGTAGAAGATCTGTAGTCATAGGTTCACTGGGCATACCAGTTAATTTGCCTAATAGGATCTTTGGTGCCTCTGTTCTACCTCTTAGTTAGACATGTAGTGCCTGAAGTTTTAAAGTTTACAAGCAACCATCCAAGGGAGAACAAGTGGTCTCCTGTCAGCTGGAACAGCAGAAGAAGAAGCAGAGTCAAGCAAGAGTAGGAGGAAAGGTAATATGTGGTTTCTTATCTTTGTGAACAAGTGCCTCCTTTACCATGAGACCAGAACTGGATGGTGTCCAGCTACCATTACTGGCTATTTCAATCAAAAGTCTATAGTAGAATCCTAATCAAAAGGCAGAGAACATGTAGAACAGAATTTTAAATTGTAGTGGAAATGTTAAAGTCTTGAGTCATTGGATCTGGGTAATACCCTACAACTATTCATCTGAAACAATTCTTTAACCTAGAAAACAATAGCCTAACTTAACTAGTAAAATTGTTTGCTCTGAGCAGTGTTGTGTTAGAGACTTGATTTTGTGAAATCAAACTGATGATATAAACTTGAATAGTTATATGGTAAGTGTAGGGAGGAGTTATTTTATCTCAGTAGCAAGGAAAGAAATAGAAAGGAGGGTGAGAATGGCTGCACAATTTGAAGAATTCAATCAGTATTGTACATGTAGGAGTTGTTAAGTTGGTGTATATTTTGCTATGTCTATTTTTAACAACAATCACTGGGACAATTGGCAGCATTATGATAGTGAAGAGATTGAGATTGTTTACAGCTTTAGTTTGCTTGGCTCCACAATCAACACTTTTGGTACCAGCAGCCAGGAAATCAAGACTAATTGCATTGAGAAAGTCAGGGACCTATCCAGAGTATGAGCAACGACGTCAGTCTGGAGGTTAAGGTGTCCCTGATCCAGGCCATAGTCTTTGCAATTGCTTGCTATGCATCAGAGAGTTGGACAATGACTAGGAATAATAGAAAGAGAATTGATGCCTTTGAGCTATGGTCCTGGAGAAGGGTATTGAATATACCGTGGACAGCTAGGAGAACAAACTGGTTCATCCTAGAGAGGGTGAAACCAGTCTGGAGGCAAGGATTCTAAGGTTTCGTCTGATATACTTCAGGTTTGTTGCCAGGAAAGATCGGCCCTTGGAGAGGGACACCATGCTTGGAAGGGTGGAGGGACAGAGAAAGAGAGGAAGACCATTGATGAGATGGATTGATTCAGTGACTGGAGTAATGAAGGTAGGTAGGTATATCAGAGACAGTAAAGTTGGTACAGGATAGAGCAGGTTTCAGGGCTATTGTACATAGAGTCACTATGAATTGCAAGTGACTTGACACATAAATAGCAACAATGAAAAAAGAATCATGTGTTTGACAAATATTTCTTTGAAAGTTTAGGAATTGAGATAGTCAATGGGAAAGGTAAAATAATATCCAGTGTAAGAAAGCAAAACTTGTAATAGAGTAAACATGAAGTTGGGTATGTGTTGAAGAGATCAATCAGTATGATTTGGATAATGCACGTGAATAATGAGAAATATAGAAAATGTCAGTTTGGGGTAAAGTGTAAAAATTCTGAAGTACAGGGAAAAGAGTATGAGGTTTATCCTATAGGCAGTGCAGAGATTGCAGAGCTTAAAGAGGGGAGAGATGATATATTCAGAAGATGAATTTTTTCCTCAAGTTTACAGAGAAGACTCAGGTTCACTTCCAGCCAGTGCTTCTCGTGACAACCACATCTCATCCGTCAGTGGAGACTAGTGTGTTGCCTATGCAGCTGGATGGTTTTCAGTGGTGCACTCAGGCTGAACAACAGTGAGGAAAGAACTGGAGGCTGCTTCTGAAAGTTTAAGAATCAGTGACTGATCAATAGCCTGTGATAGGGAGGGTGTGACACTGGGCATTGCTTTGCTCTGTTATGCATGGGGCCCCCAGAGTTGGGGCCAACAGCAACTTCAGAACAGTAATGTGCAGGGAAAGCAGTAGACTTTGCTGAAGCTTGCCCTGACATAGGATGACTTGTGGGGACGAAGAGGGGGTGCCAATGTGAGTAGTGAGTGAGCTGGGCTGCAAGCTGTTGGTTACCAGTTTGGTGCAAAGTAAGTACAAATTTGGAAACAAGCATTTAGAAACTTAAGTGCCATAGCACGCAAGTGTATAATTTTGTATTTTATGATGGAATCTACAGTACATGGAAAATGAAAGGAAAGACTGTCTTTCACCTAAGAGCCACAGCTCTGAAGGATTAGGCAAAGTGCACAATCATGCAGGCTCTTTCTCTGAAATGTCCACTGTGTGCCACACAGCAAGTCTCCTGGTACTAGAGCAGTCAGAAAGATGCAAAGCCCATCCCTGAGGGGCTTACTGTCTCATTGACAGCCCTTCTCTGTCTGAGGAAGAACTTTCTCAGAACTATAGCTGCCTATCAGTGGGAGAGTCTGCCTTCTGAGAGACTGAGGTTCTACCATCAGATGTTCTTGCAGTCTTTCAAGAGTCATCTGGCAAGGAGAAACAAACTGGGTGACTTAACTGCTATAGCTCCTATTTGGTAATTATAACTTAGCTGAAAATATATCTTTCATAAATGACTCACTCATAACATTAGTGTATACCAAGTTTCTGATCATATCCCTCAGTACTTGTAAATTTATTTATCTGTAGTTGAAATTGTAGTTTAAGCTTATCTGCACAATTGCTCCAACAGTACTTTTTTCAAAAGTAGGAGCCACTCATACCCAATGAGCTGTGATTTGATACAATTTTAGTATTTGAAGCAGTTCCTCCTTTACATGCTTTCTTTTCACAACTAATGCAGCTTTTTGCAGAAGTTGGTTACATAAGTCACAGTCACGCTGCTGATCTTTTTAGTCGTTCATCCTCTCTTATGTGATGTAATGTCATGGTTGAACAAGGACAGGCATGACTGCTCACTTGGGGCATATGCCATTTTCATATGGGTGAAAGTTCAAAGACCTTCACTGCTCAGGCTTTACTAGCATTATTGGTAGTAGTACTAAGGGTAGCAGCAGATCCCATACCTGACAGGACCCCGTGGACGGGGATGCCTAGGAAGTTCTGCTTCCCAATACTCAGGAAATTGCAAATGCTTTTAACTCAAACCTGGGCGTGACTTCCAGAAAGATAATTTTAGCATTTGTGGTATCAGATGAAGACTGTGATTGACTGTAGTATTTATGCAATATACCCATCCTTGTTCACCAGGCACTTTTAGATCCTTCATTTTATTAAGAGGCTTCAGTTCATGACAATTCAAGTTTAGAGGAGTATTTTGTAGTAAGAGCCATTTTCATTGTATATTATTAAAAGAGAGAGCTCTGGTGGTCTAGCCTGGAGAGCTTTGTGCTACTAACCCAAAGGCAGCTGCTCTCTGGCAGTTCCACTTAACCAGCAGTTCCAAGGGAGAAGGGTGGGCCGTCTCCTCTGGCGTGATTTATAGCCTCCAAAAACCCACTGAAGGGTCAGCTGTTTGTCCTCCTTGACATCCATGGTGGTGACAGTTTAGGTTTCTGTCCAAAGTGAATTGTTGTTGTTGTTTATGTACTGTGGAGTTCCTTGTTTAAGCTGAGTTTAAATAAGAAGGAAAAGAAAAATCAAGATTTCTGCTCTCCTCCGTTCTTCCTTTTCCTCCAGTCCCTGCTCCTTCCTGTCATTCTTGCTTGTTCTGATTCAACAGCCATGAGTGCGTGATTATGAGCAGTTCGTACTTTTCATTATTTAAAATATGTATAAAAGTGTAGAACGGTTTTGTTATGTAGGAAGTATTCAGTAAACACTGAATGCTGAATGGATGTAATATAATAGTGGCCAAAACACTTCAAAGTGAATCAGTAGATACACAAGCACAGAAAATGTGGCTTTAGAGAAAAGCAAAGAAAATTGTACTTAAGATGGAATCACCAAAATGATTGTACTTACCTATGTAAAACTATTCGTTGAAATAATTTTGGTGATGTCTTAATTTCTTCATGTTGTTGTTATGTGCTGTCATGTCATCTGTGCCTCTTAGCGACCCTACGTAAACAGCTCAGAACCCTGCTCTATTTTGAGCCAACCTCATTGTCTCTGACACATCTATTCCTATTAGCCTATTGAATCAAATCTTCTCTTCAAGGGCCTTCCTCTCTTGCACTGTCCCTCCACCCTCCCAAGCATGACATCCCTCTCGTAGGAACAGTCAACATGCCCAAAGTATGTCAGACAGTGCTTCAGAATACTTGCCTCCAAGGAGCAGCCTAGTTTTACCCTCTCCAGGACAAACCTGTTTGTCCTCCTAGCCATCCATGGTGGTGACAGTTTCTTAAGTTTCTGTCCAAAGTGAATTGTTGTTTATGCGCTGTGGAGTTTCTTGTTTAAGCTGAACTTAAATAAGAAAAATAATCAAGATTTCTGTTCTCCTCCATTCTTCCTTTTCCTCCAGTCTCTTCTCCTTCCTGTAATTCTTGCTGCAACCTGAATTCTTATTCCCTCCGAGTTCCCTTTTTGCCCAACACCCCATGGTCCCTATATACTATTACTTCACTCCTTTTTCTTTCTCCTTTTCTTAGCTCCTGTGTTGGCTATCTTCCTTTTCTGCTCTGTTTCTCAATTTTAACATTTCTCTTTAACTCTTTAACTATAATACAGCAATGAATTCTTGGTTTTGATCTATGATAATGCCTTTGAATTGTGGTTTGATGAAGAAGATTATGGATTGCCAAAAGAACAAACAAATCTTAAAAGTAATACAGCCAGAGTACTTAGACAGAGGATGGTGAGAAAGAGAGGAAGGTACTCAATGTGTTTGGCACAGTGACTGCAGAAATGGGCAACGCCTATCAGAGATGTTGAAGATGGTGTAGGAGGGGAAGGTTTTATTCTGCTGGACATGGGATCACTATGACCCCCTAATAATCCAATTATCAATTGGCGATTTTAATATTTGGAATTTAATGTGATCACAATGCTAACATTCTCTTTCTGAGGATGAACTTGAATGAAAGAAATAAAACTGTTTATCACATAAAAATGGTTTTGATTAATTTTAAAATCTTTGAATCACTTATCTTCAAATTAGAAAGACAGAGTTTGATTCATTAATCTTGTGATTGTTGTGTGCCAGTGAGTGTGGACCAACTCTTTCTTACCCGACCCTCCAGCAGGTTTTCAGAGGCTGTAGATCACACAGGAGGAGATTGTTTAAGTTGTTGTAGAAATGACAGGCACATACAACAATGAAACAGAACTGAAAACCCAGAAATAGATCCAGTAATCTATGGTCAACTGATAGTCTACAAGGAAATAAAACCTATCAAATGGGGAAATGACAACCTCTTCAACAAATGGTCTTGGCAAAACTGGACTGCTACCTACAGAAAGCTGAAACAAGATCCAAATTTTATATAATACACAAAAATTAGCTCAAGGTGGATTAGGGACCTGGGAATAAAACCCCAAACCATAAAATTCATAAGAGACAAGCTGAGACCAAGCCTAGATGGCCTAGACTACGGTATAAAGAGACTGCCAAATAAAGCCAGAAATGCACAATCTGGAGAGGATAAAATTGATGAATGGGACTTCTAAAGATTAAATCCCTGTGAGAATCAAAACCTTTTCCCAAAAGAGTGAAAAGAAAACCTACTGCCTGGGGAAAAAACATTTCATAATACCATTTCAGACAAGGGTCTCAGATCAAAAGGTTACAGGATCCTACAAGGCCTGTACAAGAAAAAGACTGATAGCACAATTACAAAATGGTCAAAAGACATAGAAAGACTTTTTACAGAGGAAGATATTCAGATGGTCAACTGACACATGAAGAAATGCTCAAAATCACTGACAATAAGAGAGACGCAAATCAAAACCACAGGGATACCATTTCACTCTAGTAGCAGTGGCAAAGTTTAATAGAGCAGCAAGTAATAAATGTTGAAGAGAATGTGATGAAATAGAAACTCTTATACATTGTTGGTGGGATTGTAAAATGGTACAACCACTCTGGGAGGAAGTTTGGAGGTTCATTAAGAAGCTGAACATAGAAATTCCATGACCCATCTATTCCACTGCTTGGAATAAACCCCAAAAGAATGAAAATTGAGGCACAAATGGAGACTTGTACACCAATATTCATAGCAGTGTTATTCACCATCACAAGAACATGTAAAAAGCCCAAATGTCCAACCACAATCAAATGAATTGAGAAATTATGGTGGAATACTACGTGGTACTCAGGAGCAGTGATTTTGAAAATTACAACCTTACTTGGGAGGAACTGGAGAGCATTATGCTAAGTGAATTAACTTAGTCCCATAAGGACAAATACTGTATAAGACCAGTATTGTAGAAATAGAAAAGATAACTAGTAAAACGTGTATGAGGATCCAAGGAGGGGAGAGTAGAAGCAGAGGGGTGGGATGAGGAGAGTGCTCATAGAGCCTCACAATTTGATGGGTAGAGGGAGGGGAGGGTAAAGGAAATGGGAAAGATCCAGTGTGAAAACAATGTATATGAACTATATAAGTAAACCAGTATAAAACAAAAATTTTATTTAAAAAGAAAGTTGTTTTAGGATCTGCTCAGACTCGTGGCGCGCACACACCATGTGTCAGAACAAAGCTGCATTCTTGGCACTGTCAGTGCCTGAACTTCAGTGATTCCCTCAAGGATCTTCTGAGGAGCTTCTGGGGAGGCTGGAACATCTACTGAGCTTAGTAAGCATTTGCAATAACCAAGGATTCCAATTCCTTTGCTTTCTAAATATTTATTATAGTTTGAGTTAAACTTTACAAAGTAAATAAATTTTTTTGTTCAACAACTTACACACATTTTGTCTAGTGACATCAGTTGCCATTTCCTCAGTGTAATAGCGTCCTCCCCACTTCCTCCCCAGGTTCCCCATTTCCGATGATCCTTATTTCCTGCCTCATGAGTTTTGTTTGGGGGAAATGCTGTTCTTCCAGTCTCATGGGGTTGATTGCACTGAGAAGTATGAGACTGCCTGCTGTTGCTACTTACTTTGGGGATCTGTTTCACTGATCCTGGGGTACTCAGCTTTAGGCTTGAGGGATAGCTAAGGACCACAGTCTTGAGGTCTCCACCTGTCTCTAGCATAGCACTAAGTCAGGTCTTTTTTATGATTTTGAGCTACATTTTCCCCCTTCTCTCTTTGTCCAAGACCTTTTGCTGTAAATCTAATTGAAGTAGTACCATAGATTTCTTTGGGTCTCAAAGCCTATTTCTCGATTCTTGTTATTTTCCATCAACTCGGAACTGACTCATAGCTGACCTACCAGTGGACTTTCAGAGGCTATAAATTGCATAGGAGGAGATTGTCCATCTTTCTTCCACTGAACAGCTGATGAATTTGAATCACCTGCCTTTGACTTGGCAGCACAGTCCTTACCACTGAGTCACCAGAGCTCTAGAGTTCTTTATGACACACTTCTATATAAGGAATCCTGGTGGTGCAGTGTATTGAGTTGCTAAATGAAAGTTAGCCTCTTTGAGGGAGAAAGATAGGCAGTCTCTTCCCATAAAGATTCACAGCCTAGAAAGCCTGATGAAGGGTCACTCTGAGTATGAACTGACTCAATTACAGTCGTTTTGGGGTTATATACTTTTACAAGGAACTCTAGTGGCACAAAGGGTAAACACTGAACTGTTCAGTGAGCCCAGCAGCAGCTGTGAGGGAGAAGAGACTTGACGACCTGAGCCAACACAAGATTTCATCCTATAAACCGTGAGAGGAAGTTCTCTGTCACAGAGGGTTGCTATGATCAGAACCAACTCATGGCACACAACCACATCGCACACAGTTATATAAGAGCTTGAATTTTTATATTTTGTTTGTTTCTGTACCCTCATTACCTCGAATAATATTAACAAATTATTGGTGTTTTAGTGTCTCAAATCCAGAGTCTTTTTTTATTTTCTAATCCTACATTATTGTGACTCTTTTAAAGTATTATTACTTTATTGGGATATCTTAATTTAGAATTGACTTATAAATGTAGCATCCCATTTTATGTACTCCTTGCTGAGGAGTCAGAACTCATCGCTCCTTTGGGTTTCGAAGGCTATAAATTGCTTGAGAAGGGATGATCCCTCAGAGCCTCTGGTAGATTCACAACACCGGAAAGATGTGGCCTTTGAATAAACAGTACAACTCCTGACAAAGAACTAGGTCACTAGAGCTCCCATTTCATGTTTAGGGAACACTTTCTTTCCTTTCAGTCTGCCTGTTAGTCTCTTCCACAAGTTTAAATCCTTAGATTTAAGTCATGATGTGCCAATAAAATACTTAATTGCCTTTCTAAAGGATTTTTTAATTCTCACAAGCACACACAAAAAATAAAAGCCATAGTGATAGTAGTAGTTAATATTAATTTAGTACTAGTTCAGTATCAAACTCTATTTTTAGCACACTGTGCATAATCTCATTTTATTCTTCCAACAACTGTATAAGGGCATATATTATTATCAGTTTTGCAGAAGGATAAACAGGTGCATAGAGCTAAAGTAACCTGACAGGTGACAAAAAAGGGTTTAAACGCAGGCATTCTTAACTCAGCCACTTTGCCTTGTAATCTTCAACAGAACACAAACTTTCTAGAGGTTGAGAGTAGGATAGCTACCCCTCATCACTACCACCACCATCCATGTTTGACAAGTAGATCTATACCAGTGTAGCTGGATTCAGTTGTAAGCAAACATTAGATCAACATTTACAGTTCCAATTCATTGCAGATCCATTTATGTATCTTTTTAAGCAGTAAGCAAATCTTGTTGTTTGTAATGAGAGAAATCAGTCATAAATCTTTAATTTATACTCAATAACTCCACAATTATTTTACATCAACCATGTTAGGAAATTATTTTTTATCTTAAATTCCTCTTAATCCAAGTAAATTAATTTTCTTTTGTCATCTAGAATATAGATGTTAATTGAACAGCACACTTTATTTTTTAATATTTTTATTCATTTTCATATAATAATTCCTTTACATTCTATTTTATTCATATACATATTATTATATACAATCTTTCATTTACATTATATTTTGTACAATCTTTCATATACATTCTATTTTACATTTTTTAAATGGGTTTGCTTACAAAGTTTATAAATATGTTTCACACTTTTTGTAATTCACATGGTGTTTCATACAATCATTCTCATGCATTATGTTTTATAAGATTCATCGCCTGAATAACATATTTTATATGTTGAAGTTCTTTTATCAGTACACTGATTCTAGCTCTTAGAGAAATTATGTATGCAATGTATTAACTATTCCAGAAAGGTGTGCATCATGATTGTATCCTTTCTTCATGCACATTCAATATGCATGTGGAGCAAATAACTTGAGAAGATAGACTATATGATAAAGAATGTGCTGTCTGGATTGGAGGAAGACTCATCAACAATTTGCATTGTGCAGATGACACAAAGTTACTTGCAGATGAAGAAGTCTTGAAGTACTTGCTGCAGAAGATCAAAGACTATAAACTTCTTTATGGATTACATCTCAACATCAAGAAAACAAAAATCTTCACCACACTACCAATAAGTAACATTGTGATAGATGGAAGAAAAAAATGAAGTTGTTAATTATTTAATTTCACAATCAACACCTATGGTAACAGCGGTAAAGAAATGGAAACAAAAAAGTTTTTCATTGGAAATATCTACTGTCAAGATCTTCTCCAAAGTGCTAAACAACAGCAAGGATATCAGTTTAAAGGCTAAAATAAAATGCACCTGATTCAAACCATGATCTTTTAAATTACTTCCTACACAACTGAAAGTTGGCCAGTTAATAAAGATGACAGAAGAAGAATAATCAATTCTTTTGAGTTGTAGTATTAGAGAAGAGTACTGAATATCCATGGAAGCCATTAAAAACCTAAACAAATGAGTCTTGGAGGAAGTGCAGCCAGGGTGATCCTTAAAGGAAATGTTTTTACATACTTTAGTCATATTGTCTGGAGGGACTAGTCGTTGGGGAAAGGCACCATGCTAGGAAAAGGTCAGAGAAAGAGAAGGAAACCCTCAACACAATGGATTGACACAATGATTATATCAATGAGATTGAGCAGAAGTCATGAGGACAGTGCTGGATAGGACAAGATTCAGATACATTGTTCACAGGGATGCTATGAAATCCATTGTGACCTAATCTTAACCTTGGATCAACATTCTTCAATTTTCCAGATAGAAATTTAATTTAAAATTTCCTCTATTAATATTTTCTTTTTCAATTCATATACTTGAATCTTTTTTTTAGAAACCACAAACAATAAAAGTCAAAATGGCAATCAATTGTTAATAAAGTTGCTACCTGTATATTAACACATAATATATTGTGAACCGTTTTGGTATGGTTACTTTTTAAATTTTTGGCTAATAAATTATAAAGAGTTAATATAAATTGTTATGACCAACTCACAGCTAAGAAACAAAACTCTAACAGATCAACTATTTCTTTAGAAGGACATGCCATACACTAAAAAAAATTGTTAGTCTTATGATGATTTTGAATCTACACAGAGCTTTTCCAGTTTTCACAAAGTAGTAAACAATGCTAGGTAAACAATCAAATTAATTAACAAAACAGATTTTCCATTACTTATATCCTTTCATTCTTTCATATTAGAAATTTGAGGTGATATGAGAAGATATTAATCACTTGTGAACTGTTTTTATCTCATGCACCAAGTAATATAAAAAAGGTTTTCTTTTTGAAATCTGAACTGAAGAGAATAAAAAAGAAAAAAATTGTTTTGTGGATTAGACTGTAGAAGGTTCTTTGCCTGGATGTTGGGATTACTAAATCCCTGATGATAAGGCTGTTGGCACTACAGGTTGTTCTGTCTTTGTGGAATGTAGAGTGAGGAACTGGGACCTTCATGAGAGCCTAAGATGTCAATTTAGAGGCCCCAGCACATTAACCTTGGGCAGTCTGCTGTGTTGGCCATCCTTTTAAAAACATGTTTCAAATGAGATGTGCTACATCCAGCCCAACAATCCATAGTTGTTGATGGATTCCAGCTCGTAGTGACTGTTCAGGATAAAATAGAGCTGGTCAACAGGGTTTCCAGGGCTGTAATCTTTGTGAAAGCAGTAAGCCATGTCATTCTCTGCAGGGTGAGTTGAATCACTAGCCTTTTGCTAAGCAGCCAACAATGTTAACCACTATGCTGTTAAGGTTTTTTTACCTTAGGTGTTACAGAATTAAAGGCTGCCTGGAGATGTGCCATCCTTCTTCCTCATGTGTGCAAGCCCACTGCGTGACTACTTAGTCCACCATCTTATGGAAGGTTTATGGTTTCTGTGGGCCTTCTGCCTTACCAAACTCTGCCTTCTTATTTCTAAGGATCATTTTGGTTGTATTTCTTCTAAAACGGATTTGTTTGTTCTTCTGGAAAATGACAATTTAAGTAAATAGCATCTTTGCAATATATGACTTTTACCAAATACCTATATTTTTTATGTTATTCCATTTAGGATTTGGTTTTTCTTAAGTGTATGCTAGAATGTAGGTGTCATTATTAACTTAGCATAAAATATGGGGGAGATGAAGAATCTAGATTCACAAACTGATAGAACTGGGAAGCAGTTAAAGGGAATCTAATTCAGAATTGGATCCTGTTTTGTGAAATAATTTTCTTTAGCTATGCAGGATTGATGATGAGTCATTTAATTGTCTTTCAGTTACATCTGTAGAAATTGCTCAGAGTGAAATCTAACAGAAAAGAAAATGTATTTAAATGTACTTTTTTGCAACATAGGTTTTCTAAGAGTTTTTATATGTGTGTATATTAAAATTCCATTTCTTTTTAGTTCTGCAGGTTTGAAAGAATCAAACTGTGAACTGTATATACATAAGCAGGCCATTTTCTCAAACAAGAGTCATCCAAAGACGGTAGGAAATAAAATCAGAATTTATTATATTCGGTTTGTGTTTCAAAGTACCATTTTATAAGAACATGCAAGTTCTGTTCAGTATCTTATTGTAAAGTTGATTGGAGAGTTTTTATTTTGACTACCAGAGTACATTCTGCTTTATAGTGTATCAGGAGTCTACAATAACATATTTGCTTAAGACATAACAAAGATAGGAAAATGACCTGAATTTGAGAAATAACTCAAATTTTTAGAAATAAATATCTAATTAAGTATTTTACATCCCTTTTCTTTTTCTGTCCAGGTGATAATGATAAATAATTTTTTTCTGTTGCCATGATATTTGTAATTAAAGCATTGTCTATGTTCACAAAGGAGAAGGGAGTTTTTTCATATGACAGGCAGTCTCCACACTGGAAGCAAGGAGTGCTCCAGTCAATGTCCTGGGAAGTCCTCCATTGAGGATGTGTTCTTTCTGGTGCTCTTCTTGTTGACAGTGTGGAGTAAGGCACTCTAAGGTTTGATGTAATTTTAAAACTACTAATTTCAACAAGGTTGTGTCATCTGCATAATGCAGATTGTTGATGAATCTTCCTTCAATCCTGAAGCCACACTTCTCATAGAGCCCAACCTCCTGGATAATCTGTTCTGCAGAACCATGCAGTGTTTCCTTGTTCTGCTCTAACGACTGTCTCCTGGTCCAAGTATAGGTTTCACATTAGTATGATCACGTGTTCTGGGATGTCCATTCTTCTCATAGTCAGCCGCAGTTGGTTGTGATCCACACAGTCAAACGCCTTTGCATAATCAATGAAACACAAATAGACATTCCTCTGGTACTCCTTGCATTCAGCCAAGATCCATCTAACATTAGCTACAATATCCCTAGTACCACGACCCCTTCTAAACCCAGCCTGGACTTCTGGCAGTTCTCTGTTGATGTGCTGTTCCAATCATTTTTGGATAATCTTCAGCAGAATTTTGCTTGCATATGCTATTATTTGATAATTTCCACAATCTGTCGAGTCACCTTTCTTTGGAATAGGAACAAATATAGATCTCTTGCAGTCAGTTGGCCAAGTGGTTGTCCTCCAGATTTCTTGGCATAACTTGGTGAGCACATCTAGGACAGCATCCGTTAGTTGAAATATGTCATTTGGTATACCATCAATTTCTGTATTATGCAGATGACACAATCCTGCTTGCTGAAACTGAGGAAGACCTGAAGTGCTTGCTGCAGAAGGTCAGGGATGTAGCCTTCAACATGAACTGTAGGTCAATATCAAGAAAAAAATCACCACTGGGCCAATTGGCAGCATCAGGATGGATGAAGAGATTGAGATTATTAACAGCTTTAGTCTACTTGGCTCTACAGCAACCAGGAAATTAAAAGATGTGTTGTGATGGGAAAGCCGGCTGTTAGAGATCTCTCCAAAGTAATGAAGAGCAATGATGTCACTCTGGAGAGCAAAGTGTGCCTGATCTAAGCCATGGTCTTTGCAATCATTTGTTATGCATCAGGGAGCTGGACAGTGATTAGGGAGGATAGAAGGAAAACTGATGCCTTTGAGCTGTGGTGCTAGAGAAAACTATTTGCTATACCATGGACTGCTAAGAAAACGAACAGGTTCATCCTAGAGAGGGGGAAGCCAGGCTGCTCCTTGGAGGCAAGGATTCTGAAGCTTCATCTGACATACTTTGGACATACTGCAAGGAGGGACTGATCCTTGGAGAGGGATGTCATGCTTGGAATGTGGAGGGACGGTGTAGGAGAGGAAGTCCCTCTACGAGATGGATTGATTCAGTGACTGGGGTAATCGGGATGGGTATATCAGAAACAGTGCGATTGGCACAGGATAGAGCATGGTTTAGGGCTGTTGTACATAGGGTCACTATGAGTCACAGGCGACTCAATGGCGCATAACAACAATTTCAACAAATTCCAAAAGCCACAGGATGACTCATTTTCCTGGGTATAAAGAAAATGCTATGGCACTGAAAAAAAGAATTGTCAGAAAGAGAGCTAGAAAAATTAATAGTAACATAGATGTATGTATATAAATACATTAGTAGGTTAATGTATGTATGTGAGAGAGCCTCGCAGCAGTTACACTCCAGCAGCAAACCAGATCTGGGTTTCCAAATGCCATTTTCTATCCGAAGGACTTGGGGGTCATTGGAGAAGTGGTTAATTCTAAGTCAGAATTAAGAAAAACATGAGTCTGGAGCCACTGATGGTGCCAGAAACTAAGGCTGTGCTCAGAAGAAACGATGGGCACGTCAGAAGGAACACAGGGCCAGATAGGAAGAGCTCCCAGTGGCCAGAGCAAGACATGTGAGGAGTTAAATCAATAATACTATTAGTTTATAACCCCTCAAGTAAATAAATACACATAAATCCATACTTACTTAAGGAAATGACTGAACAAATAAGGAGATGGGAGGAGGAGGAGGAGAACTTTTACTTAATTCCAATTAATAAATGCCAATGAAAGTACAGCAGAAAATCACCCATGAGCAGTAATTACTCCAGGCAAGATCTACCAAAGAACACAAAAATTGGTGGTTAGTGTTAAGGAGAAATAAGGTATTTATATAACTTTGAAATGTCTTCCCCAAAATGTTTGTTAAGTATAAATGGCAGAATAGTAATTTTTTAATGACTAGTCACTGCAGAAGCCACACTACTTTTAGAGGGTCAAGATCGAATCACTGTGAAAAAAACCATAGAGGCCTCACTAATCTCTTGCTCCATTCAATCACTGTTGCCCAATACAACATCTGAAAAAGATCTTAAAATTTGTAGTCTTTTGTTTGAATGGTTAGACAAGAAAATGTCATATTGTTTTTAAGCAAAATATCTAAAAATTCTGTCAATACAAGAAGTGTTAAAATAATTTTGATTCATAAAGAAAATTAATAACAGGATGTTTAGATAGGTTTGCTTAGATA
Source organism: Elephantulus edwardii (assembly GCF_000299155.1). Lineage (NCBI taxonomy): Eukaryota > Metazoa > Chordata > Mammalia > Macroscelidea > Macroscelididae > Elephantulus > Elephantulus edwardii. The sequence goes on from NW_006399916.1 coordinate 1,105,198, forward strand.
ATCAATTTTACTTTAGACAAGCTGAAAGCTTAAAATTATTGAAAAACCAAACCCTTGTAAGACTAAGAAGGGACAGACATGGACTTTGACATCTGAAAATGAGTATCTAATCTTAATTCAAGTGTTTTGGCATGAAAAATCAAATGTTAAGTATTTGGAATTTGACCCTAAGTGTTCTTTAATGGCAGCTCTCTTTGATGCTCAGTCATTTTGGTGAATGACACTCATTCACACACTTCTGTTGAAATAAGAAGTAACTAAAGTCTTAAGTGATTAAGTACCACGTTGACCAAGTGCATGCTATGAGTAGAATCTCTGCTTGGAGGTATTTGGCTTTAGAATTTTTTTATTTTTTTTTTTAATCTAGAGATGATTCCTTGGACTTCATTTACCAACTGGCAGATTAAATGGCTCCAGATCCATAAATGTCCAAGTTAGAATACCTGGTATATAGGAAGCAGTAGGGCTGGGAGTATTGGTTTTGGGGTTAATTTAAAACTAAGGCAAATATATCTTTTTTAAAAAAGAAAAGCTTCACAAGAAAGACAAGAAATATGTTAACTGATGTTAAGAAAGAAAAAGCTTTAGATAAAAGATATCCTGATTTGTTTGGTCCAAATGATTTTATGACTGAGGAATTAAACTGAGTTGTAGTCAATCACAATTCTTTAAATTACTAATAGAAAACAATGATCTTTATCATCCTCTGTATGTGTTCACAAGCGAAGCTCAGTCCTGCCCTCTGTAAATACACTCTTAGCGCTCAGCTACACTGATACAAATGAAATCGGGACTTCTGGATTGGATCATAAATAGATAGTTTTAATTTCTAAAAGCTTAAAGTGAAGACATCATCTCTGTTTACTGCTGAGTCTAAACAGACTCATAGCTGACCTTCCAGCAGGTTTTCAGAGGCAGTAAATTGCATGAGGAGATTGCCCATCTTTCTCACAAGGAACAATTTACAGATTTGAACTTCTTGCCTTTGAGTTCACAATTTGGCTCCTTTCGGTCAAGTTATCAGAGCTCCCTTAAAGTTAAATAGATAGATACATTCAGAAATAAAATTAGGAATTAGGATAAAGCACTTTGCCTTTGGAGATTTTAGACACTGATTTTGTTTCATGTTCATATATTTTGAAACACTGCTTTTTGTACTGAAAGTAACAAAATGTGAGATTTTTGCACTTGGAAAAAAATCAAACCTTAAAAAAATTAGATTAAAAAAAATCAAACCTAATCCTTTTAACACAGCTCTACTGTTCTTTTTCTAGTATATTTTATTCCAGGTCTTGTTAAAATAGATACATTTTCACTTACTTCTGTAATGTGAACTAGAATATAGCTTTCAACTACAATAGTGTTAGGAATGGCATTACATATAATCTTAACATCCTATTTAAACTTTTGATTTCTCCACATGGTCATCTAGTTCTTAGTCCAGATACATTTACATCTTTATCTATCTAAGTAATATTTGGGAAAATAAGTTATGTTGCTAAGTAATATTTGAGAAAATAAATATGTTAAAA
>NW_006399916.1:1106829-1121798 GCF_000299155.1 Elephantulus edwardii
TACATTTACATCTTTATCTATCTAAGTAATATTTGAGAAAATAAATATGTTAAAAAAATAAATCACACTCTCAATATACTTGTCTATAAAATTAAGGAACTGTAATAAAATATTTTAAGTTTTCTTCCATCTCAAAAGAAGTCTTAAAATTTAGCTGTGTCATGGGAATATAAATGGTGTGATTACTATGAAATGTAGTTTGGTCCTCCCTTATATAGTTAAAAATACCTTTATTACTCTTAGAATGAAAAATACCATTTGATCCAGCAATCCCATCACTAGGTATATATCTCAAAGACACAATCTGACATATACACTCATGTTTATTGCAGCGTTATTTACAGTATCTGTAAACAGATAGCAGAGTTGGAGACAAGCCAAGTATCCATCAACTGATTCATGGCTTAAGAAATTATGCTGCATTCACACAATGGAGTACTATGCATCACTAAAAAAGCAATCAGGAATTTGTAAAACACTTAACAGTATGGATAAATCTAGAACAGATTATGCTGAGTGACATAAATAAATCACTAAAGTTTATTTTGGGAGAAGACCACTATGTTATAAAAGCTATGAAAAGGTTTACACACAGAATCAATCTTGACAGGTTAACAGAGATGGAGAGGGAGGAAGGGGAGTAAAAAGAAAGAGATAAGGGAAAGAAATATATGAGTTTAATTCTGTTTCTGCTCATTGCTGTAGATTTAATTCTGACTCATAGCTGATCCTCTAGTGAGTTTTCTTTAATTTTTTTAAATTGTGAATTGAGTGAGAGTTTACAAAGCATATTGGAGTTTTCCCCAGTCATTATGCACATTATGTTCCACAACAGCAGTTACAGTACATACATTGTCTGACCACCCATTCATTTCACATTGTCCTTCTCTCTGTGTCCCATCCTAGCAAGTGTTCTTTACCCCTCATGGCCTACTGAGTAGGAATTGTGCTGCTAAACCAAAGACTTGAATACACTAGCTGCTCCAAGGAAGGAAGAATCACATTCTCCTCCCATGTGATTTCTAGCCTCTTAAACCTTACAAGAGGGTCAGCTATGAGTTGGTTCCAACACAATGGTAATGAGTTTTGTTTATCAATTAATTTTCTACTCCCCTCCCTTGGTAACCTTATTAGATTATTTTTCTCTGTATGTAAAGCTTTCTCTAGGTTTTATAACCAGAATCTTAGGCAGTATTTGCCCTTTGTGACTTGCCTTCCATGTGATTAACTGCCTCTGAAAACCCAGCGCAGGTCAGCTATGTGTTGGTTCCAACTTTACAGTACACAACAACAACAATGATCTCTACAAAGCTATGCATCCCATGTGACAAGATTGTCCATTTTTCTCCTTCACAGTGTTTGGTGGATCTGAACAACCGGAGAAGCTAGACCTTTGAGTTAGCAGCACACTCTCTATGAAGTGTGTCATCAGAGCTCTTTAAGGATTGTTGATTAGACATTATAACTGTTGAGCCACAACTGACTCAACGCTGACCATCAGTGAGTTTTCAGAGTCTATACATCTCATGAGAGATTACTTGGGGCAGCTGGAGGAATTTAATTGCCTGGCTTTGAGCTGGCAGCACAACTCCTTAAATACTAGGCCAACAGAACTACCTATTAATTACATTAATGAATTATAATTAATGTTATGAAACAAATTGTCTATGAATGATTTAAAGAAAAACCAATATGATTTGTGAACTTTCATACAAATAAAATTAATTAGGTAGTTATTTTTAAAAAAACCAAACAACATAATGATATCTAATTACGAGATAACAAGATAACACCAGATACCTATCTGGTGGCATAGTGCATAATCTGTTAGATTCCTCCTTGGAAGACTGGTGGTTCAAACTCATCAGTAGCTCCACAGCAGAAAGGTAGACCGTCTCCTCCATAAAGATTGACGACCTTGAAAACTCAGGGGAGAGTTGTTGTGTGTTGGAACCAACTCAGTGGCAGTGGGTTTGGGGCTTTGGTTGTTTACTTACCTAATATTTTAAAGAAAAAATACATTTACCACACATTTTAGGTTGCTTCCTACAAGAAATGCATGAAAGAAAATTTAACTTTTTTTAACAATTATAAATTTTGTGTTTTAATCCCAGTGTTTATGGTTATTTACAATATATATGACAATTCTGCCCTCTTTCACTTTCCTGGGACAGGAAAACAAACCAAAAATGTGTATGCATATTATTGTTGTCGGGTGTCATTGAATCACGTGTGACTCACAATGACTCTATAGACCCTGATCTGAACCCTGCCATATCCTGCTCCATCTTCATTATCTCGTCTGACACCCGTGGCTCCTGTGCTGCAAACACTGTGTCAATCAGTCTTGTTAAGGGCCTCCTTCTCTTTGGCTGACCCTCCACATTTTCGAGCACAATGTCCCTTTTCAATGAATAGTCTCTCCTAAAAACAGGCATGAAGTATACGAAGTAAAGCTTTGTCATCTTTGCCTCCAAGGAATATGCTGGCTGCAATTTCTATAAGACATATCTTTCTGTTCTTTCGAAAGTTCACTGGATATTCCAATGGATATAGTAATCTTCTCCAACACCACATCTTAAAGGCATCTTCTGTCATCTTTATCCATTGTCAAGCTCTCAGATGTACAGCATATTATTAAAAAGATCATTGTCTGAATTGGGCACATTATAGTCTTCAGACTGACGTCATTGCTTCTCAGTAACGTGGAGTGATTCTTGACTCCCAAGCAGTCTTGTTCAATTCAAAATATCTCCTGATCTCTTTTTTTTTTTAAATTTAGTTTGTTTATTTTTCATTTCAATGAACATCTACAGAGATTTTGGCATTCCATTCATTCATTCATTGTTGCACCCTTCTCCCCACACAACCCCCCCCCTTTGCTCCTCTCCTTGAAAAGCAAAAGAAAAACTCCCTCATTGGTACACAATCCCCCCGCACCTCCCCAAATCCCACCCCCTACCCCCAAATATAATTCACTCTGCAACCCTCATTGCGTACTCCTACGATAAAAATAATGCCCTAAAATATAATACTTTTAGACTATTCTCTCCCCCATAGACTTCAATGCCGTAAACATATTTCATCCAGTTTTTCTCAGTCTTAGCCCCACCCCAATGCCAGCCTCATTCTACAACAGTGGCACCATATAGCATTTGTCCCTTTGTGACTGAGATACCTCACTCAGCATAATGTCCTCCAGGGTCACCCATTTTGAATAATATTGCATGAATTCCTTGTTTTTCAATGCAGCATAATATTCCGTTGTGCGAATATACCACAGTTTCTCTACCCATTCATTTGTTGATGGGCATTTAGGTTGTTTCCAACTCCTTGCTATTGTAAACAAAGCCGCGATAAACATGGGTATACATATATCTACTTGGATGTCATTTATGGTCTCTTTAGGGTATATTCCCAGTAGTGGAAGTGCTAGGTCAAATGGTATCTTTATTTGCAACTTTTTGAGAAAGTGCCACAATACTTTCCACAGTGGTTGAACCATTTTACACTCCCACCAACAGTGAATAAGGGTTCCAGTCTCTCCACAACCTCGCCAGCATTTGTTGCTTGCTGTTCTGTTAAATTTTGCTAGTCTTACTGGAGTGAGATGATATCTCATGGTTGTCTTGATTTGCATCTCTCTCAGGGCTAGGGATTTTGAACATTTCTTCATGTGCTTGTTGGCCATCTGAATGTCTTCCTTGGTGAAGTGTCTGTTCATATCCTGTGCCCATTTTTCACTTGGATTATTCTCCTTTATCTTGTTGTGGTGCTCGAGTATTTTATAAATTCTAGATATAAGACCCTTGTCTGTCATTACCAAAACCTTTTTCCCAGTCTGTGGCTTCCCTTTTTACCCTGTTAGAGAAGTTTCTGGATGTGCATAGGGATTTGATTCTTAGAAGGTCCCATTCATCTATTTTATCTTCTCCTGGTTGTAAATTTTTCAGAATACTGGGAAGACTCTTTATGTTGTGGATTAGGACTACTAAAGTTTTCCCAAGCTTTTCTTGAATGAAGTTTACAGTCCTTGGTTTTAGTCCTAGGTCCATGATCCACCTTGATTTGGTTTTTGTATATGGAGTGAGGTGGGGATCTTGTTTAATTCTTCTGCAGATGATTTTCCAATTTTGCCAACACCATTTGTTAAAAAGGCTGTCATTTCCCCACCTAACTGATTTCATCTCTTTGTCAAAAATCAATTGCCCATAAATAAATGGGCTGAAGAAAATTTAACTTTTATGACAGGGAAATAAATTATCAGCTTGTCAATTATATGGTTGGGGAGAAATTTAGTAGCAGAGTCTTGAGTAATAATTAAAATACAACATATAAAAATGTCTTGAGAAGATATGAGAAATTGCTCTTGACTTATTCTTAATTGTAATTTCTCATTACTATATTATACTTTTACTCTCATAAGAAAAAAAAACCCCTTCTTCTAATTTCTTACTTTTAGTGTTTTAATTAATTAACACTATTTGAAATTCTTAATTGGGGACCTTTTTGTACAGAAAACTGCTGTAGGCACTATAGTAGACATTTAAAAAGTACCTAAGGACTATTACTCCTTTTATTTGTATTTTAGGAAAACTTCAGTCTACTGCTACAATATTTCTACCTCACACTTAGTAAAAATGCCCTTGGCTGTTCAGTTTTACCTGACTTCTTTGTATAAAAGCAAAATAGTTTGAAAAATTGTACATTTTATCATTAACTTTCTCTTCCAATTTTATCTGCCTTTTTTTTTTTTTTAAATGGTGGTGACTTGGAGGTAAGGAGTTGCACTGACAACTCAAAGGCAGGAGGTTTAAATCCTTAAGTGGTTCCATGGTGGAAAGATTTGCAGTCTCTGAAAATGCACTGCAGGTTCATAGCTGAGAGCCAGCTATGGGTCAGTTCAGACTTAATGGTACACAACAAAACAATAGATTCTATAGTTCTACCAATGGATACTTCATTCACTGGGTACTTATAATAAATGTTACAAGTAATAACTATGAAATGCTACGATAATACCATATAACATGATTCAGTAATTGGAAGCTTTTATTATTCTTTAGAAAATTAAATGAAACTTTTTAAAATTATTCAAGTTTTGGAATTTTCTTTTGCCTTTTTTCTTTTTTTCCAGTCCGGTGATCTGAAATAATTTAAATTGTTAAAAGTTTAATATTGACATTTCGTATTCCTAGTTCAGAGAACATAGGAAATATAATGACATAAGTATCTTTAATAATCTTTAAAAGTCATAAGACTTAGTAGTTGGCACAAAAAACAATTAGGTATAAATTTCAAGGAAATACCATAATGGCATGACTTTTGTTTTCTTTTGTTAACAATCACATGGCTTTCTTCTCAAACACAAGGACTATGTAGTGTGATCCCCCTTTAAGATTCCAGTGTTGTCTACATCATAGGAATATATATTTCCCACTATAATATATATAACCAACTATAATTTGTGAATGCTATTTTTCTTATTATCTGCAAAGGAAGTACAGCAGCTCCCACTGGGAAAATACCATGCTAAGTTGATCCTAAAATAAGAAATCTAAGGAAAAGGTCACATCCTAATATCTTGTGCAAATCTTAATTCCCATGGAGCTTTGAAATCATGTTGTATGCGTAGAGCACTAACAATGTGCTATTGAACTTCTTCCAGAGAGTGTTGTAAAACTGAGAACACTCTGTATTTCAGAAGCCACTGAAGTATGGGCATGATTGATTGGACCAGGGTTCATAAAGTAATCTGTTTTGAACCTCACCACAGATTCCCCCCCCCTTCCAGTGGAAATGCAAAGTGTATCACTTAGAAAGTGTTTTAATAATACATACAAATAATAAAAAGGATTCTCCATGCATACTATAAAAGTCTTGAACACTTGGTAAAAAAGGTTATCTTTACCAAGGCTGACCTCCAGTTACACTTTGAAAGATCTCTTGCTAAGAATTTTATGTTGTTACTATGTACATTTTAATTAGAACCAACTTATAGCTGTCTTTTCAGTGGGTTTTCAGAGGCAATAAATCAAACAGAAGCTACTCCTACATAAGTTGTTGTTGTTTGTTGTCATTGTTAGGTGTTGTTGAGGTGAGTACGACCCATAGCGACCCTATGAACAACAGCTCGGAATCATGGCCTATTCTGTACCACCCTCTCCATCTCTAACACACTTGAACTCGTTACCACAGACACTGTATCAATCTATTTCACTGATGGCCTTCCTCACTTTTGTTGACCCTTCACCTTTCCAAGTGATGTTCCTATTCAAGGAATAACCTCCCCTAGAACAGCTCAAAGTATGTGAGGCAAAGCATCACCATTCTTGCCTTTAAAGAGCACTCTATTTGCATTTTCTCCCAGACCTATGTTTTTGTTCTTTTGGAAGTCCATGGGATATTCAGCATTCTTCTTCAAGACCACAGCTCAAAAGCATTGATTCTTTTCCTGTCGTCCTTATTCATTGTCCAGCTTTCAGATGTGTAGCAGATGATTGGAAAGACTGTGGCTCACCAGAGTCTTTAAAATGATATCATTACTCTTCGGGACTCCTGACTGCTAGTACCAAAGGTGTTGATCCAGCAAGATGAAATTGTTGACAAATCATCTATCATGATGTTGCCTATTGGTACAGTGGTTAGGATTTTTGTTTTCTTGATGTTGAATTTAGTCCATATTGAAGACTGCAGCCCTTGATCCTCTACAGCAAGCACCTCAAGTCTTAACTTTCAGAAATCAAGGCTATGTCAGCTGTGTAAGCAGGTTGTTGATGAGTCTTCCTGCAACCTGGACACCACATCTTCATAAAGTCCAGCTTCTTAAAATGATTTGTTCAGAATAAGTATGGAGCAAGAGTACAGCCATGACACACTTCTTTCTATCCAGTGTTCTCTTGCTCTGTTCAGACAACAGCTTCGTGGCATAGGGATAAGTTTCACATAAGCATAATTAAGTGTTCTGGAATTCCCACTCTTCTCAACGGCTTGGTTATGACCCACACAAGCCTTTGCATAGTAAGTAAAGTACAAATAGACATTCTTCTGCCATTCTCTACTTTCAGCCAAGATCCATCTGACAACAATTATTTCCTTGGTGCTATTCTCTGTCAATATATTGTTCTAGCCATTTTTTATTCTATCTTCAGCAATATTTTGCTTATATGTGATAGAAATGATATTGTAGCTTATTAATTCAGTTGTAAAAATAGTTATTTTCTTTATGTTGCGGTACAGCCATACTGAAGGTTGTAGATTTTGATCTTTTAGTAAATACTTCAGATTCTCTTTACTTTGAGCAAACAGAATTGTACAGGTTGAGCCTTCTTCCATCCTGATGCCACATTCTTCTTTCCATAATCCAATTTTTTAGCTTATTTGTTGAAATTGAACATTTGTTGAAGATGAATAGGCATGCAAAATGGATGCAACACTAATGCACATCTGATTTTGACTAACACAGTGTTTTCATAGTGTTGTTCTGTTCAAATGAATGCTTCTTGGACTATCTGTATAGTTTCTACATGAACACAATGAATTCTTTGGAAATTCATATTCTTCTCAATATTATCAATAGTTTGTCATGATCCATACAGTCAAATAACCTTTGTGTAATCAATAAAGCACAAGTGAACATTTGCCTAGTATTCTCTTCTTCTAGCCACTGGATCTTCTGAATTCTTGAATTTCTGGCAGTTTCCTGTGATGCACTGCTCCAGTAGTATTTAAATTCTCTTCAGCAACATTTTACTTGTATATAATACTGTTCAATAATCTATGCATTCTTAGAAATTCTCCATTATTTTTTAGTTAACTATTAAGTAAAAAATAGAACACTGTGTTTTAGGAAAGTGCACAAATATGGATCTTTTCTTGTCATTGGTGGGGTAGCTGTCTCCCAAATTTCTTGGTATAGATGACTGAGTACATTAAGGGCCTATTTTTAGCTTATGCCATCAGTGCTATCTGGACTTCTTCTTTTACTACCATTGATTCTTGATCATATGCTACCTTTTGAAATGGCTCAATGTTGACCACTTTTTAAACTTTTATACAGTAATCTGTGTATTCTATCTTTTTTGATGCTTACATCATTTGGAAGCAGGAGTGGCATCCACTGCCTAAACAACATGCCTCCGGAAACTCTATGAACTTTGATAAATGCTGATAGTTGTACAGGTGCTTCAGGCCTTTTGTTCATAGGGTTACTATGAGTCATGCTCAACTCAAAGGCAATCAACAACAACAACATCATTAAATATTTTTCCCATAAACCTCTTCAGTAGTGCAGCTAGAGGCTTGAATTTATTCTTCAGTTCTTTCAGTTGAGAAATCACAATTCTTTTGGTGAATTTCTAAGTCCAACTCTTTGCCTGTTTTTTAATAAGATCTTGCTTTGTCTTCTCTAGCTGCCCTTTGTTTTTTCTGTTTAGCTCTTTTGCTTCATCATTCCTTTCTTTCACTTTATGATATTTGGAAAGCAGATTGTCAGGCCTGACCTCTGATGCTCTGATGCTGGGTGGATTTGAACTTCCAGTCTTTCTACTAGTAGCTGAATACTTCACTCTTTTGCTATTCTGAATATGCTGTAAACTCTTCTCATGGCACGAGTTATGTCCTAGTTTTTGTTGTATTCCCATGGTTAAGCACAGTGCCTGATCCAGAAAAGCACTTATTAAAGGACTCGGTTTATTAAAATAATGAATTTTGAATTAAAGTAAATGAAGAGGTTCATCTCATTCCTTTTTCTCCTCTTTGATTCTTCTTCTCAGTTCTTCTTCTATGGCCTGTCAGAGCTTATTAATTGCCATTTATTCCTGATTTTGTGTTATTTTAATCAGGTAAAAGGGAAATGAACTTGTAAATTGGCATTTAAAGAAATCTTGATATTTAAAAATGTCTTTTGTAATTAATAAAAATATTAATATCTCAGTTTTCTATTGTTACATTTTACCGAGAATATTTCTTTTATAAAAAGAAACTATTTTATAATTTTAATACTTCACATGAAGAAATAGTACTTAGAAAAGCAAATCACTGATTAAACTTAGTGATGCTGGTATAGGTTAAAAACCCCCACAAGAATTCAGCCCAAACTTAGTAATGCTTCCCATCTTAAGCACATGATTTCTGTTGTCTAAAGGTTACAAAATGTCACATAATACCTTTAACTTCCTTATGCATTATTACTAGCTTCCTCTCCTTCAAATATGGTAAATTAAGCTGTACAACCCTAAAGTATGACAATATTGTTTTATTGTAGTTTTGTTAGAATTGTGCTGCTAAAATGTGCTGAGAATTAGAGGAAATGTATTTAAATTATAGCAGCCCAGTTATAGACTGGTGCTTTCCCAGCCCACTGAGCAAACCTGTCTGTGACTCTAATAATTCACACTGTAGAAAAGTTACAGCTGCTACAAAATCATCTCTGGTCAGTGTTCATAGATAAGAAAGTTGACTGCAAGAATATTTGTCCAAATATTTTATTTTATACTTTTTAATATTTTCCAGAGTGTTTTTATTTTCTGTTTTACTTACTACAGTTTCAGGGGTTAATTTTATTGTAATCTTTCAGAAGCTTAGAATTGGGGCACCACATTTCACTGTGAGCAGATTCTATAATTTAAATGTTCATATAAATATGTTGAATGTGTTTGTCTCTTTTTCTATTACTAACCTTCAGGTTTACAGATTATCATGGGTCTTCTCTTTCCTTCAAGTAGATATTAGAGCATTTATGTGGAATCGTCTGTATTGGTTTTTGTGTGTGTGTGTGTGTTTTTTTAATTTCTACTAGTTTATTTACAAAATTCAAATACATTGTTTTCAAGAACAAATTCTTTCCATTTCTATCCCTCCACCCAACAAATTGTACAACCCCATGATTAATCCCCTCTCCTCCTGCACATCCTCATCCCTCTGCTTCTTCCCCTCCCACGCTTCTTGGATCCTTGTATTAATTCTACAATAATGGTTTTATAAAATATTTATCCTTTTGTGACTGAGTTAGTTCACTCAGCATAATGCTCTCTGGTCCCTCCCAAGATAAGCAATAATTTACAAAACCATTTCTCCTGTGTGCTGCATAGTATTCCATTGTGTGAATGTACCATAATTTCTCAATTCATTCATTTGTGGTTGGACATTTGGGCTGTTCCCATGTTCTTGCCTTGGTGAATAATGCTGCTATAAATATTGATATACAAATCTCCATTTGTGTCTCAGTTCTCCTTTTCTCAGGGTATATTCCAAGTAGTGGAATAGCTGGGTCATATGGAATTTCTGTGTTCAGTGCTTTGAGGAAGCACCAAACTGCTTTCCAAAATGGTTGCACTATTTTACAATCCTACCAACAATATGTAAGAGTTCCTTTCTCACCACATCCTCTCCAATATTACTTGTTTTGCAACTGTTACTAGAGTGAGATGATATCTCATTGTAGATTTGATTTGCATCTCTCTTATTGCCAGTGATTTTGAGCATTTCTTCATGTGTATGTTTGCCATTCGAGTATCTTCCTCTGTGAAAATTCTTTCCAAGTCTTTTATACAAATATGTATTTGAACATATGAATTTGAAGGAAAAGATTAATTGACAAAACACGTACACGTCAAGTGGTAACTGGATGGATGTCTTTTCTTCCTCCGTTGACTGCTTCTGGCTTTATATTAGCAGTTCAATTGGCCTGGCCATGAGCAGTGTTGCCACCTAGGTCTGTGTTTAGAAAGCTTTCAACCATCTGGGAGGAATTTTGGAAGATGAGGAAATCTTAATCAGAAGATAAGTATATTATTTATATTTAGATAATTTAGGCTCAGGTCCTCTGGGCATTTGTTCAGAAGTTCAATAAAGAAGTCCAATAAAGTTCCTGAAGAACATTGAGCCTGTGAATATGTGTAATCTGTTCCAGGTGTTGGATTGCACTCAGAAGTTTGACTCTAAGCAACCTGAGAAAAACTATAGACTTTGACTTTTTCTGGTTAGTTGGCAAGATTTTCTTGTTCCCCTATTTAAGTGTGAGGAGCCCAAACATGAATGAAACAGAGGCTGCGAGATGACAGCTGATCCTAAGACTTTTTTTATATCTGAATCTGCAGACAGAGCTCCTCCTCCAACATCCAGGATCCACAGGTCACCTGGGTTACATTTAGGAAAGAGTGTCAGAAACAATGTTCATTCCTAAAAGAAGTGTTAAAATGTCAGGTGTTTTCAACCAATAATGTCACTTATTTCTATTAGAATTACTTTTGAAGTTGAAATTTATGAGTGTCATTTGTTGTAACAAACTGAGCAAATAATGTTATTCTTTAGTATCTAAATGGTGCTTAGCAGTCTCATTTTCCTTTGCAAAATATTATGCTCTATGAAAATAAAATTCAGATAAAAAGTATAAACTCTGCTCTTACTACTGTACTATCTACAACATACATGCTCTAACATTTCTACCCTTAATTCTTACACTCATTTAATCACTTTTATCCATTCCACCAGAGGGAGATAAAAAGCATAAGAAGAAAATAAGATACTTTGATTTATAGAGGAACTGTTTTCAGTAATCCTAGTGGCCGCTGATATTCATCACTAACGCTGGACCATTAATTAGGCAGTGTAATAATGGATGGAGAGGAGATTGGAACTATCAACAGCTTCATCTTGCTTGGACCACAATTAACACCCTTGGTACGAGCAGTCAGGAAATAAGGAGATGGACTGCTCTGGGAAAATCTGCAGTTAGAGACCTTTCCAAATTACTGAGGAATAATGATGCAGTCTGAGGACTAAGGTGTGTCAAATTCAGACCATAGTCTTTCCAGTTACTAGCTATGCATCTGAGAACTGGCCAGTGAATAGGATGGCAGAAAAAGATTTGGTGCCTTTGTGCTGTAGTGTTGGATGTTCCACTGAACATCTATGGATGGCCAAGAGAATTTATAGATATATCTTGGAGAGGGTGAAGCCAGAGTGCTCTTTGGAGCACTCATAATTCTTCACAGCCTCCTACTCCTGGATCTCCTTCTATGTTGTTCTAGATGAATAGGGGCCAACTGTACCTTAGATGGCTCCTTGCAAACTTTCAAGATCCCAGGCACTATGCATATCACAAATGTTTGCAATCCTGCCTTCCATCAGCTACGTACATTGAATTAAAGTTAAATGCTTTTCCTCCTGTTGTCAAAATCAGTATCTGAGAATCTCTCTGAATCAAAGACTTTTTCTAGATGTTTAGATCTTTAGAATTCTTTTATTCACTCCCAAATGTCAGCTTAATTAGTATATGTGTGAAGCATGACTTAAATGAAAAGTATTTTGAGAAACATCTTTATAGAAGGATAAAGTTTTAGATCTGGGAGAAGCTATCTCTTTATAAAGCTGGAATCCATATTTTTGGATTGTATTGGAATTCTTTTGAAATATATTTTTAATACAGTGTGTTTTCCTAGCAGCTAAAGTTTTTAAAAACTTTTTTTTCCTTCTGCTCACTATAAAGCCTACATTTCACAATTAAAGGACATTTTCATGGAATGAGACATGTTTCTCAATCCAAAGTTGTAACTCTCTGTGGAGTTTGAGGACACAACCTTGGCAGTTCTATAAGATTGTAGGATTCCTCCACCCTTTTAAAGAGACATGCTCTTTAGTGAAACTTAAAAAACATTGATAAAATCCAACGTCTTTCCCTTTACAAATGAGAGGTCAAGTGGCTTGCCCTGATTAACATAAAGTTAATCATTCCAATCAACATTTTATTTAATTTTTTTTCTACACTTATGGGGATACCATATGGTCAAATACTGAGGTTATAATGTAGTGGAGAAAGCGAAAAATAAACAGTAGCAAAAATGAGTTGTGGATGGGGAGAAGTAAAGGGCATTGGTAGTTCAGTGGTTGAATTGTTGCTTTCTGTACGGGAGACCTGAGCTTGTCACCTGGTCAGCACACATCATGTGCAGCCATCTCCCACTGTCTGTGGAAGGTTTTGTGTGTACACTTAACAAGTCTCAGCAGACCTTCTAGATGCAGACAAGGAAGGAAGACCTAGCTCTGTGCTTTGAAAATTAGTCAATAAAAACTCTATGTGTTCTCAAGGTCTGGTCTTCAGCAAGTGGTAGGTCCAGGCATAGATTCATCCTGCTGTGCACTGAGTCACATAAGTTGGAGGCTGAATCTACAACAGCTAACAACAGTGTAAGGTGGGGATGTGGATATAGAATGATGATGAAGTGATTGAACAGAATCTAAGGGCTTGAGGAGTGATAATTCTTCTGACAGTTGAAGAAAGGATAGGAATTACCTGAAGGGAGTGGTGTGAACTGTGTCAGATATAAGATGTCATATGTGAAGCTCTGAGTTGGGGGTGGGGGAAAGCAGAGTTTACAGATTTAAATGGAGAAAAAGCATCTACAGAGATGAGCATAAACCAGATTTTTCAAGGCAGATTGAATTTATAATAAAGACTGCTCTGGGTTCAAAATCAGAACTGACTGGATAGGAGATAAAAGCTGATGTAAGTAGACCAGACAAGAAGCTATGTTTCAACTCATGGACACTCTTTGGGTGAGTAGACCAAACTATTGTGCTCTTCAGAGTTTTTACTCATTGATTTTTCTACAGTAGATCAAGTCCACCTTAGACTAGTCCACCTTAGTCTAAAAGTGCCATTGATACCTGTTGACCTGCTGCTGTTACTAACACAGAACCTTTATTGACAGACACATGGTGACTGTACAGGAGGACCATTGTAAAGGACATGGAGGGTGGAAGAATGGCCACTGAACCACCAATGCCCATTGTTACATACCTACTCCAACTCACAGCTGACCCACCAAAGGATTTCATAAGCAGTAAATTGCACAAAATGAGATTGTTGAACTTTCTCTCACAGAGCAGTTGAAATAGAGTAGTTGTAGTAACAATAGTTGTGTGCTGTGGAGTTGGAACCAATCCATAGGTGACCCTCCCAGTGGGTTTTCAGAGGCAGTAAATTGCACAGGAGAAGATTGCCCATCCTCCTGTTAGTAGGATTCAAAACAAGTGCCTTTGGAATTGCAGTGCAGCTTCTTACCACTAGGCCACCAGAATGATATAAATGAGTGATGACAAGGACTTAGGCTAGAATTGATAGCAGAGGAGATGGAAAGAAGTAGTAAAATGGAAAAGACAAGATATTGTGAAGACCCCTTTCCATGTTTTTAATAATCAGCTAGAAGATTAGTGCTACCATTTAGAGTTTGATAAAGGAGGAGAGTTTTGAGGGATAGATGATGAATTAAAGTTTCCACCTGTTAAGTTTGTTTTGCCTCTCAGATATTTAAGTGGAGGTGGTGTTATAAGGTGGGTGCCTCTAGTCAATTTTGACTCACAACAACCCCCCATGTGACAGTAAAACTGTCTCACATGACCTTCTCCCACAGAGTCCTAGGATAGATTCCTTCTGCCAACCTTTTGCCTAGCAACCAGATATGGAACCACTAGGGTTCCTAAATTGGAAAGATAAAAAGAAATATTTGTATGTAGGGCTGATGCTCAGAAGTCATATTAGACCAGAAGTATAAATTTGCCCTCAGTACAAAAAGAAATATATTCATGAGGGGCAACTTGAACAACTATGGAAGAGAATGCAAAGATAGAAAAAAGAATTGAAAGTGTAGATAAAGTGGTACAAGAACATAAAAAAATCATAAGACAGAGAAAAAATAGTCAATGTAGTACTGGACATAACAAAAAAGCATGAAAATGCAATCCGTGGTGCAACCACTGTGGAAGGCAGTATGGTGCTTTCTCAAAAAAGTTGCAAATAGAGATACCATTTGACCCAACAATTCCACTACCCAAAGAGACCATAACTGACATCCAAGCAGATATACGCACACCCATGTTTATCGGAGCTTTGGTCACAATAGCAAGGAGTTGGAAACTATCTAAATGTCCATCAACAAACAAATGGATAGAGAAGCTGTGGTATATTC
>NW_006399916.1:1121898-1123554 GCF_000299155.1 Elephantulus edwardii
TGCCACTGTTGTAAAACAGGACTGACCTTGGGGTTGGGGGGAGACTGAGAAAGATGGGTTCAATAATGTATACTGCACTGAAACAGATGAGGGAGAAAACTGTTTAAGAAGGATATGTTATTAGGTATTTTTGTCATGATAGGAGTCCAGAGTGAAGGCTGTATAGTGGAGTGAACCTAGGGGGAGGGATTGTACAACAATGAAAGAATTTTTCTTCTATTTTTCCAAGAGGGGAGTGTACTAGGGGGGAGGGTTGGGAGGGGTCAAAAGTGCAACAATGAATGAATGGAAACCCAAAGTCTCTGTAAATTTTCATTTAAATTAATAATAAATTTTTTAAAATTCAATCCAGAATATTAAGAATGAAATGGCAGAAGTTTCCAACTTGCTGGAGGGACAAAAATGTAGAACAGAAGAGATGGAACAAAGAGTCAGTGAGCTGGAAGACAAGAACCTCAATGCAAACATACTAGAAGAAAAATCAGAGACGAGATATGAATTAAGAAAACATTAGAATCATGTAGGATGACATAAGAAATAACAACATATGGATGATTGGAATTCCAGAACCCAAGAGGGACAGGAAAGTCACTGAGAAAATTGTGAAAGAAATACTAGAAGAAAACTTCCCAGGTGTTATGAAGAACGAGGAAATCCACATTTAAGAAACACAGATAACACCAAATAAACTAGACCCCAAAAGAAAAACATCAAGACATATTATAATCAGATTCTCCAAATTAAAAGTTATGCATAGAATACTAATAATAGTTTGAGAAATACAAAGAGTAACCTCCAAAGGAAAAGAATTAGATTAACTTCTGACTTCTCAGCAGAAGCCATGATCTAGAGCATAATGAGATGGCATATACAGAAAGTTGAAAGAAAACAATTGCAAGCCAAGGGTCTTATACTCAACAAAGCTCTCCATCAAATGTGAAGGGAAGATTAGATCCTTAGCTGAAAAGCAAGAACTTAAAGAACTTGTGAAAATAAGACCAAAACCACAAGAAATTTTAAGGGAAGTCCTTCACACAGGGATGCCAAAGGAAAGTGGGTGGACCATAGTCACCAGAAACAATAGAAAAAGAAACACAGCAAAATGGTAATAATAAAATCTGGCCTGACAGTAATCATACTTAATATGAATGGACTAAATGTACTAATTAAGAGAACAAGAGTAGCAGAATCACATTTTTAAAAAAACCATAAATATGTCACCTACAAGAGACACATCTAAAAAATGAAAAGAAAGACTCAAAATCAAAGCCAGGAAAAAATATAGCAAGCAAACAGAAACCACAAATATCAGGAGTGCTAATATTGATCTCTGATTAAATAGACTTTCAAATGAAAACCACCATTAAAAATAAGGAGGGGCATTACATACTGATTAAAGGCACAATAGATCAAGAAGATATAACCTTGGTCAACATTTATGCACCAAATGATAGACCTCCAAAATATATTTTAAAAATGGATAACAGAACTGAAGAAAGAAATAGCTAACACCAAAATAGTGGTAGGAGACTTCAATACACTGCTATCACCAAAATATGTTGTTGTTGTTGTTGTTATGTGCCATCGAGTCGTTTCCGACTCATAGCGACCCTATGCACAACAGCTCTAAACCCTGCTCTATCCTGCGCCAACCGC
>NW_006399916.1:1124020-1130377 GCF_000299155.1 Elephantulus edwardii
ACTGTGGAGCCGAGCAGAGTGAAGCTGTGAACACTCTCAATCTCTTCATCATCCATCCTGACGCTGCCAATTGGTCCAGTGGCGAGAGATGCAGAAGATTTAAACTATACAATCAGCCAATTCTACTTTGTGGATGTTTTCAGGGTACTGCACCCAACTAAAACTCGATTAACTTTCTTCTCAAGTACACATGGTCCATCCTCCAGAATTGATCATATATTAGGATGCAAAGCAAACCTCAACAAATTAAAAAACATTGAAATAATACAAACCATCTTCTCAGACCACAATGCCATAAAGCTAGAAATTAACTACATGAAAGTAAGGCTTACAAAACCACGCAGGTAGCTAAATAATTCTCTACTATAACGTGATTGGGTTATAAAAGAAATAAAGAATGAAATATAAAAATTCCTTGAAATGAATGAAAATGAAAATACAGCAAACCAAACCCTCTGGGATCAAACTAAGGTAGGTCCCAGAAGGCACACACATAAAAAAAGAAGAAAAATCAGTACTCTAACTCAAAACTTTTATCAAATAGAAAAAGAACAACATTAAGAAAACACAACAATCTAACCCTACAACCTCTAGAATAAAGGATAAGAGCTGAAAGCAATGAGATAGATAACAGAAAAACAATTGATACTATAATTCAGACCAGTAGCTGTTTTTTTGAAAGGGCCAATAGAATTGACAAACCATTGGCAAACTTAATAAAAGGGGGGTGATTAAGAGAGGATGTAAATAACTTGATTAAGAAATTACAAAGGTGACATCGCAACAGAATCAGGTTAAATGAATTTGTTAATATTGGAATACTAGGAAAAGCTATGCTCTGATAAATTTAAAAGTCTAGAGAAAATTGATGAATTCCTTGATACTGATGTCCTACTCAGATTGACCCAGATAGACGTAGAACACTTGAATAGACTCATCACAAAAGAAATTGAACAGGGCATAAAAAGACTTCACCACATGGAAAAGCCTGGACCAGATACATTTATGGATCAATTCTAGCAAACATTTAGAGAAGATCTATCATTTTTTAAAAATGGAAAAAGAAGGAATACACTCAGAGTCATTCTATGAAGCAAGCATAACCGTAATACCAAAACCAGGCAAAGATATTAACAAGAAATAAATTTCTGATCAATATCTCTTATAAATACACATGCAAAAATCCTTGGCAAAATACTGGCCAATAGAATAAAAAAAGAAATCATGACCAAGTGGGATACAGAACAGGTATGCAAGGATGGCTCAACATAAGAAAAACAACGATCATAATTTATCACATTAACAAAGCAAATAACAAGAAATCACATGGTCCTAGAAATTGATGCAGAAAAGACATTTGACAAAATTCAACACCCCTTCCTAATGAAAACATTCGGCAAAATAAGAATAGAAGGGAATTTCCTCAACACAGTGAAAAGTATATAGGCAAAACCAGGAGCCAATAACATTCTTTTTTTTATTATTATTAATTTCCATTAACATCTACAGAGATTTTAGATTTCCATTCATTCATTGTTGCACTTTTCTCCCTGCCAACCCCCCACCCCCAATTCACTCTTCTTGAAAAGCAAAAGAAAAACTCCTTTATTGGTATATAATCCCCCCCAACCCGCACACCCCAGCCCCACCCCCACCCCGAGTATACTCTACTCTGCAACCCTCATTCCAGACTCTTATGATAATCATAATGCCCTAAAATATATTATTTTTAAACTATTCTCTCCCTCATTGGCTTCAATGCAGTAAACATAATTTATTCAGAGAAAGGCTAAAATAATTTTCCTTTAGAACAAGGACCAGACAAAGATGTCCACTGTCACCACTCTTCTTTAATATTGTATTGGAAGTACTTCCTAGGGCAATACAACAAGAGAAGGAAATAAAAGGCATCAAGATTGGAAATGAGATGGTGGAAGTTTTGCTATATTGATGACATGATAGTGTACACAGAAAACTCCAAGGACTCAACAGTAGCAACAAAAACATAAAATCTTTTAGAGCTAGTAAGCCAATTTCGTAGAATGGCAGGATACAGATCAATATGCAAAACTCAGTGGGATTCCTCTACAGTAGCAAAGAGAACTCAGACAAGGAAACCAAGAAAGCAGTACCATTTACAATAGCCAACCACAAATTGGGATACATAGGAATAAACCTAACTGTTGTTGTTGTTGTTGTTGTTGTTGTTATTGTTATGTGCCATCGAGTCTCTTGCGAATCATAGTGACGCTATGTACAACAGCCCTAAACCCTGCTCTATCCTGTGTCAATCGCACTGCCTCTGACACACCCGTCCCGATTACCCCAGTCACTGAATCAGTCCACCTCAAAGAGGGTCTTCCCCTCTTGCGCCGTCCCTCCACCTTCCCAAACATGATATCACTCTCCAAGTACCTGCCCCTTCTTACAACATGTCCAAAGTATGTCAGACGAAGCCCCAGAATCCTTGCCTCCAAGGAGCAGCCCAGTTTAACCCTCTCTAGGATGAATCTGTTTGTTTTCTTGGCAGTCCATGGTACATTCAATACTCTTCTTCAGCACCACAGGTCAAAGGCATCCATTCTCCTGCTATCCTTCCTAGACATTGTCCAACTCTCTGATGCATAACAAGTGATTGCAAAGACCATAGCCTGTATCAGACACACCTTAGTCTCCAGAGTGACATCATTGCTCTTCAGTACCCTGGAGAGGTCCCTAACAGCAGACTTTCGCATCGCAATATGTTGGGTTTTTTTTATTTCCTGGCTGCTGGTGCCAGGAGTGTTGACTGTGGAGCCAAGCAGACTAAAGTTGTTAACAATAGAGACACAAAAAACCTTTACAAAGAAAACTATCAAACACTTCTGCGAGACACAGTAAAAGATCTAAAAACTTGGGAAAATGTTCCATGTTTATGGATAGGAAGACTTAATATAGTAAAAATTACAATCTTATCAAAAGCAATCTACATGCAATCTCAATACAGATACCAAATTCTTCATTTTTCAGAGAAGGAAAAGACAATTGACAAGTTTATTTGGAAAAGAAAGAGATTTGATAAAGCAATGTATATAAACTTTATGAACCTTATATGTAAACGAGTATAAAATAAAATAAAAAATTGGGGGAAGCAAATACTTCTGAAAAACAAGAATGAAGTGGGATGCATAGCACTACCTGATCTCAAAACCTACTACACAGCTCTAACAATCAAAACAGCATGGTACTGCTACAATGACATATATAGACCAATGGAATAGAATATGAAACCCAGAAATTAATCCATCTATCGATGGCCAACTGATATTCAACTAAAAAACAAACCTTATCAAATGGTAAAACAACCACCTCTTCAACAAATGGTGCTGACAAAACTGGACTACTGCCTACAGAAAACTGAAGCAGGATGCAACCTCTCACTATACACAAAAATCAGCTCAAGGTGGATCAGAGACTTACAGGTAGAGCCCAAAACCATAAAGATCTGTAAGAGACAAAGTAGGACCAAGCTTAGAAGGCCAAGCTAATGGTGTAAAAAGACTAACAGCTAGAAACACACAACCAAGAGAGGATAAAATTGATTACTTGGACCTTCTAAGGATTAAATCCCTGTGCTCATCAAAAATATTTTCCAACACAGTGAAAAGAAAATCTACTGACTTAGAAAAAATATTTGGCAATTCAATCTCAGACAAGAGTCTCATAACAAAAGTTTACAGAATCCTTTTGGGAAAGTCAGCTGTCATAAAGACCTCTCCAAAGTACTGAAGAACAATGATGTCAGTTTGGAGACTAAAGTGCGCCTGATACAGGTCTTTGCAATTACTTACTATGCATCAGAAAACTGGGCAATGACCAGGGATGATAGAAGGATACTTGATGCCTTTGAGCTTTCGTGCTGGAGAAGAGTATTGAATATACGATGGACTGCTAGGAGAACAAACAAGAGAGGAAGACCCTTGATGAGATGGATTGATTCAGTCACTGGGCTAATGGGGATGGGCTTGTCAGAGACAATAAGATTGGCCAGGGATAAAGCAGGGTTTATGGCTGTTATATATAGGAACAACAACAAGGCCTCCACAGGGAAAAAAGACTGACAACCCAATCACAAAATGGTCAAAAGACATGGAAAGACTTTTCAGAGGAAGATAATCGGATGACCAAAAGACATATGAAGAAATGCTCAAAATCACTGGTAATAAGAGAGATGCAAATCAGAACCACTATGAGATACCATCTCACCTGTAGCAGTAGCAAGGTTTAACAGGACAGCAAATAATGAATATTAGAGAGGATTTGGACAGATGGAAATTCTTATACACTGTTGGGATTGTAAAATGGTACCACTACCCTGGAAGGCAGGTTGGTGTTTCCTTAGAAAGCTGAACATAGAAATTCCACATGACCCAACTATTCTGTCACTTGGAATATACTCCAAGAAAATTAGAAATGAGACGCAAAAGGAGATTTGCACACAAATGTTCATGGCAACATTATTCATAAACATAGAACATGGAAACAGCCCAAATGTCCAACCATAATTGAATGGATTAAAAAATTGTGGTACTTTCAAAAAATGGAATACTATGAAGGTGAAGCCAGAATGCTCCTTGGAGTCAAGGATTCTGAAGCTTCTTCTGACATACTTTGGGCATGTTGCGAGGAGGGACTGGTCCTTGGAGCAGGACATCATGTTTGGCAGAGTGGAGGGGCGACGAAGGAGAGGAAGACCTTCGATGAGATGGATCGATTCTGTGACTGGAGTGGTGGGAATAAGTGCGTTTGAGATGGCTAGGTTGGCACAGGATAGAACAGTGTTTAGAGCTCTTGTACATAGGGTCTCTATGAGTTGCAAATGACTCGATAGCACATAACAACAACAACAACAACATGCACCATGCAGGAGCAATGATTTCAAAAATTGCTACATAAACTTGGGTAAGATTGGAGTACATTATGCTAAGTGAACTAACTCAATCCCATAAGGACAAATACTATATAAAGACCTTTATTTTAGAAATAGAGAGATAACTAGTAAAACCTGTATGAAGATGGGGAGGGGGCCGTCAGAACAGAGGGGCTGTGGATGGGCAGGGAAGTAATCATAGGGTCTCACAATTTGTTGGGTGGGGGGTTGGGTAAAGGAAATAGGAATGAACTAGTGTGAAAAAGAATATATACAAACTTTGTAAGCAAACCAGTATAAAGTAAAATGTTTTTTTTTTAAAAATTGGTCCCAATATGGATATCACATTTGTAGTTATATGTAATGAGATTACCTTGGGGAAACATAGAATTGGAAGAAGGGAGAACTTTGAGAACAGAGCCTTGAGGAAATCTCTACAAGAGAATAAAATAATGCATGTATCTGGAACCAGAAAGAGCCAAGCAATGGCAGAAAAGCCAGGAGCCAGGAGTCTACACTCTGACAAGGAGTTACATGGCTTTTTTCCATGAAGTTTCTTATGTACTAAGATGATAGTTATATGGTAATGATTATCAAAGTAAACATTTCTTTTTAATCAAAACGGACTCATAGCTGACCCTCCAGAGGGTTTTTAGAAACTAAATTGCACAGGAGAAGAGTGAAACAGCTGGTGGGTTCCAGTTGTATATCTTGAGTTAGCAACACAGCTCCCTGGGGAGCTCTGGTAGCCTAATTGCAAGAATCTATTCTGCAATCCCGAAGGCATGTGGTTCGAAGCCACCAGCTGCTCCACAGGAGAAAGACAGGCAGTTTCCTCCCGTGTGACTAACTGCCTCTGAAAACCCACAGAAGGGTCAGCTATGGGTTGTTCTGTCAGAATCTAGTATGTGAAATGTTGATGAGCTGGAAATGTATAGTATATACTTTATTCTAGGTAAATTTGAATTCCTGGTTAACTCGGTGAACTAGAAAGCCCTTTTGACTTCTGGTTATGTAAAAGCTTTCATAAGCATATTAAGTAATTTTTCTGTCTTCTTAAGTATAGTGTGGTTTTAATAGTTAAACTGAATTTAAATAATCCTGAACTGATGACTAGGGAACTTATAATATCTTAGTTTCATTTTGAACAGCAAAAAAAAATTAAATATAGATTTAGATGTTGCTGATTATCTCAAGAAATACTCTTGGAAGCTGCTTTTAAAAACAAATAACTTACAATTGGATTCCGTCTCTTGTTCTGATGATATAAGAAAAACTTTTAGTTCATTATATTTTATATCTAGTCAAGGTTTTTCTATGCTTATTTTTAATGTGGGCTTTATGTTGTTCTTGTTGTTGTTGTTGTTGTTATGTGCCGTTGAGTCGCCTGCTACTCATAGCTACCCTATGTACAACAGCCCTAAACTCCGCTCTGTCCTGTGCCAATC
>NW_006399916.1:1133035-1142265 GCF_000299155.1 Elephantulus edwardii
CATGTCCGAATCACCAGTGTCTGCTTACAACTGTTCCTCTTCCTTTGTATTTCCATACTTGAAAACTCAACCTTCTTTGCCATTTCTGTTATCTAAATGTGTCCTGTTGTACATAGGGTTTTCAGAGGCCTGCTATTAGTTATAACAACCTGAAGCATACCAGCACATTCCTCCACCTTATTAGTTTTATCACAATGCACAGTCTTTGATCACTTACTCTCTATATAGTACAGTTACTTCAAATTATTTTGTTAACCATACAGATTTACATCTGAATACAGTACTGACAAACCACTTGAAATTCAACCATTTTTACACACAATTTTGTGCCAAAGCAAATACTTTACTAATATAATATGCCCTTTAAAATGTTTTCTAAGAGGAGGATACTAAGATTTCTAGAACACTTTGTGAAAAAACTTCTAATTGCTTTGTGTTCATTATTTTCTTCTCTCCTCACGAAGATTCTCTTTTACAGATGTGAAAACTTGAAAGAGGTTAAATAATTTGCCTAAAGTTAAACAGTTGGTATGTGGTAATGTTGGGATTCTTGTCTAAGTTTGCCTGGTTTTTAAGCCAGCAATTCTTCCATTTACACCTCTTTCCACTTGTTGCTGAGTTGATCCTGTGTGTGTCACAGCAAACTGTATGCCATGGGGTTTTTCATGACTGATTTGTCAATACATCGCCAGGCCTTTCTTCTGAGGTGTCTCTGGGTGTAGTTGAACCTCTTACCTATCTTTTGTTAATAAATACATTACCTATTTGCACTCCCAGTTAGTCCCCACTCTTTAATATATATCTGGAAGGCAGGAGACCTTCCAATTCTAACCCGCCATGTCCTTTAACTGCATAAGCTTGCATAAGCCACTTACTAAAGAACAATAATTTATTGGGATTCCGTGTCCATGGGCTAATCAGTTTATCAGGCAGGCAGGCCTAGAATGGTAATTATTGAGGTTCTTTTGAGTTTTGTATCTGTGATAAAGATTATCTGGGGTCCATTGAGGCCATGCTGGTGTAGATCTTTATGTATTCCCTCTTCCAGCCAGAGCTGAACTCTCATTTTTTCCCTGAGACTTTTCCATTAACTGCCCCACTTTGAACCTTTTCTGAGTTCCTCAGAACTTAGGCATGTCCCATCTATTTGGTAACTAACCAGACATTTCCTTGTGACATTGATTCTGAGTCTTGGTTTTTTATAAAAAATAAAATAATTCCAATCTCTTAAGATTAAATAGTCTATGTAAAATTGCTTTCTAAACTCTAAAAACGATGCAGATGTTACCAAGCCTGTTTTGCAGTGGAAGTTATCTGATTCAGAATTAATCCATGTCTAGCAGCACTTATTCGAGCTTGCTTGCATACTTAGTAATCTGCCCTGAACAATTTCACCCTATCCAAGATTGTACTTCTAGGTTTGGCTGACTTCTTTCTAAAGGCCTACCTCACAGTTGCTACTTACAGAATCAGAGCCTCTTTTCAGTGTCACACCTTCATAGGGATGGAGTACCCAAGAAACAAGGAAAGCATAGGCACACTCGGATTTACTTATTAATTGATAGTGAACAACTTCACATGAGCGTCACCACAACCTTACTTGTTTGGCAATCCATTCTAGTGTCCCAGCATTTCACAACAACAACCACATACAAACGGATGGAAACTCAGCCCCCATCCCACATTATGCTCAATCTCTGCTGTGTTTAAACCACTCTGACAGTTTGAATCCACCAGGAGCTCTTTGGGAAAAGGGTGAGAAATCTTTAATAGGATTTTGAGCCTCAGAAACCCATTGGAGGGTCAGGTATGAGTTGATCCTGACTTAATGGTAATGGTATTTTTTTTAATTATTATTAAATTTTATTAGTTTTAATGAACATTTTCAGAGATTTTGGGTTTTCATTCATTCATTGTTGCACTGTTTTCTCTACCCTCCTCCCCAGTTCGTTCTTCTCCCCCCCCCCGAATGTCTGTTTTAATTGTCCAATTGCCACAGTGCTTGTCAAAGCCAGTTCTGATTAATCTCCTTTGCCAGTGTGTCCTTTGCCATTCCCTATCACTCCTCCCTGAGAGAGACTTCACCTGATTCATAAGGAAAAGGGGATGGCGTATTGTCTTAGCTACTTCCTGCTGAAAAGGGACGCTGTGGGTTTCAGGGTGAAGATCTTCTCTCACTACTCTAAAGGGCCCCTTTGGCAGTAGGAAACACATAGACTATTATGGAGATTGATTTTGGAATTTAGATGCACTATTATCAATTGTGCTTAGCCGTACATGTTCATATCCTTGAAGATGTATTATGGAAGTGTTGCAGCCTAAAAGACACAAATTTAACTAACAAGTTAAAAGTACATGAGTCAAAAATGGTAATGGTATCTTTTTAATCTTACTGTATAACTCAGTAAGGTAGATCAATACAATGATTATACAGTGAACTTGTACATGGCCAGTAGTGAGGATGGTACAGGATAGGGCAAAGTTCCCATCTATTTATGGGGTAGCTATGAGTTGTAGTAACAACAGCAACCACACGACTATTTACAAGTGAACACCTTTACATGCTCTAGGCTTGTTTTTAATATTTCCACCCTTATTCTTTATATAAGGAGCTCTAGTGGCCTAATGACAAGAATCTCAAAGGCTTGCGGTTTGAGGCCACCAGCTGCTTCACGGGAGAAAGATGAGCAGTCTCCTCCCATACAATTAACTGCCTCTGAAAACCTGCTGGAGGGTCAGCTATGAGTCTATTTTGACTCTATGATACTCAACACCACTCCCACTGCCACCATCACATTCTTTATATACCCATATTTTATTTAGTTCATGTAGCATAACTGGACAACATTTATTTCTGTTACACTCAAGTCTCCTTGCCTGGTGTCTGACCTATGACAGCTAACAACACAAAGATCTGATGAATTGAAAGATTCACCTAACTAATAATGGATTATCACACTGTGTTGTTATTGCTATTGTTAGTTGCCATCAGGTCGAGTAGGACTCACAGAAATCCTGTTAACATCAAATCTGAGCCCTGCCTATCCTGTGCTGTCCTCATCTCTGACACACTGCAGACTATTGATGTAGTTACTGTATCAATCCACCTGGTTGAGGGTCTCCTCTTTTGCTGACCCTCAATCTTTCAAAGCATGACCGAGAAATAGCCTTTTCTCTCAACATGCCCAAAGTATGTGAGAGAAAGCTTCATTGTCCTTGCCTCCAAGGAGAAATCTGGCTGCACTTTTTCTAAGATATAGCTTATAGTTATATTGACAATTCACAGAATATTCACTACTCTTCTCCAACACCACAATTCATAGGTATCAGTTCTTCTTCTGTCATCCTTATTCATTGTCCAGATCTCAGGTACATTGCAGGTGACAGAAAAGACATGGACTGAATGATACTATAATTCAGGCTAATGGAAATTCTTATTTATTTTCTTTGAAGATAACTTAATCCATTCACTTGCACTTTCAAATTGATACACAGGCTGTACAGTTAGGGATTAGATATGAAGCTACATTTAGCCTGTTGTAGAGCTCTGTATCACTAAAGAATATTTCACTAGGATAGCTGAGTTTGGTGAGCAGAAGGGAAGGTGTGGGTGAAGGAATGGGAAAGATGCAATTTGGACCTGAAAAGATGGGGTAATGGTAGGTATAGATCAAAAACAAGGTATATAAATAATTGTATGAAACAAAATGTGAATGAAAGAATGTATGAATCATAAAGTACATAAATGAAGCATAATGTATATGAATCTTTTTTATTTGAATAAAATATTTTATATTGGTTTACTTACAAATGTACACAAATCATTTTTGCAAACTAATATTTAAAAAAACCGTATGTCAGGACTGGCACCATCAAACAATGTGAGGCTCCTTAAGTTGAATCATTTCAATAGCTAAAGCTTATGATTATATTTTTATAAGTATTAAGAATTTATAGAATTATTATGACTTTTGCTACTTTTTAGTACACTGGTTAACTGCCACCAAACCAGGCTTCATTTTACTGCTTGAATTTTTGGATAATTTAAGCACTATTTGAATTGGATGATTATCTACCTTTCCATAGTTCCTGTGTGGTTACTGTCTCTCACCTCTTAGAAGCCCTGAAGTACATAAATTGACTATTGTTATTTATGTTGAAAGATATTAAAATGAGATTTCTAATCCAAAGGGTATTACTTGCTTCACATCTGGTTGCTTGAAACTTGGCCAGATGCAACAATTCTGAATGCAACAATGCCTAGGGCAGAAACTTTGTAATTCCACCCTCCTTTGCAAAAGTGCTGTCCTTTGTGAACTTTGAACATTAAAAAAAGAAAAGTAAAGCAAACAAAGAAAATTCTCTCTACAATGTTGAGATGATATTTTTTTAAAAAAAAATATTAGGGGTTTTAGCTAATGAGCCAGCCATTATAATGCATATATATAAAGCATAAGAAGAAGAAGAAGAAGAAAATGTGAAGAAAACAAACACTACTGTGGTGGCATTGACCTAGTTTATAGTTGCCAGTCTAGAAGACACGATGGCACTTCCCTTCTCTCTGAGTCCCTTTACTTTGCTTAATCTTAAAGTGATTAAAAGGCTCGTTTGCCTGCCACAGTCATAGTTGTTGTCCTCGAATAATTTTTACTAGTGACCTCTTCTACTCTGACAAAGGAGTTCTGGTAGGAGTCTGTCCAGAGCTTCCCTGACCAACACACAAAGGTAGCGCCTCTCTGGGTGTTGGAGTTCACTAGCCTCTCCTCAGAGAGAAACATGGGCCATATCCTCAGCCTTTGAAAACTATGAGTTGCTGCCAGTTCACTGGAAATGAGAATGAGAGTTACTCTGAAAAATATTCCCATTTGGATAGCTTATTATTCCAGGTTAAGATTGCCTTATTCCCTTACCTAGGATACCTGTAACTCAGAGATCAGGATGGATGATGCTGAGGAAAGTGTTCTTTTGTATCACGTGATTCCAACCTACAAGCACCACATAGGACAAAGTAGAACTGTCCCAGACCTCCCTTAGGGTCATCTCTACAGCAGCAGAACTGAAAGTCTCTTCCCCACAAAGTAGCTATTGTTGTCAGCTGCCTTCAGGTTAACTCTGGCTCATGACAAGCCTGTCAACAATAGATGGAAACCCTGCCTGCTCCTACACCATGCTCTCTGTCTCGGTTGTGCCTACCCTTATTACTGCGTCACTGTGTCAGCCCATTTCCTCACAGTTGGTGGATTCAAAGCAGCCGGTACCTAACCATTGCACTGCCAGGCCTGCCTGCTTATCAGGAGGTGTATACGTTATCAATAGGGATTGCTTATCACTGGGGATAAAGAGAATGTGCTAAGAAAGACTGGTGGAGACAATGCTGGGACTAGAATTCTCAGTAAATAAAAGGAAAACTGAGCTGGAAATTGATTTATGAGCACACTCTCACACCACATGAACCACACCACAAATGCTCGTTGCTCTTGGAGTAGTGGCTGAGGGAAGATAATAAATAACCAGGTCAGGAGTTTCTGGTGTCTTTTATGTAACACTAACTAACGTTTTGCTTCCTGTCTGGGGTTTCTCATTTTGCGAATCTTTCACCTCTTGACACTCTTCAAGGACTAATGATGTTGATATCTAACAGAAACACTTCAGAGAAAGAAAAAGATGGAAGATAATAGTTCTTTAGAAAAATGGAAACACATTATTCTTGAAAACTTTGCTTTTCTTCTTTGAAAAAATTAGCTTAACTTCTCTGCTATTTACCTTAGTCATCTACTCAGATATTTTGGCTTTTCAGTAGAAGAAGTTTGCTAATTCTATTTTAGAGACTACTTTTAAAATTTTTGTTATTTTTTTAATGTTCCATTATTGCATAGGGCCTTTATCTTATTAAAATAAATTTTTAAATCACAAGAGAAAAAATTGTAGTAGATATTGTAAAAATAATGCTAAGTAATGTAAAGCATAGAATAGTCATTCCTGATCAACTATGTAGGAATAATTAATGTTAACATCTAAGGATACATCTTCTCAGCTTTCTTACACATATATGCTGTAATGCTTAGTCATGACCTTGTTAAGTTATAAACATAAGAAAAATATCTTTAGTTAGATAATAGTAAGATGATAATACAGGTATCTTATGTTTTTCAAAAGTTTTCTGTATATGACATTTTGCTTAATGAAGATTTACATCAGTACCTACTTCTGCTAACTGAAGAACTCCAAAGAGAACCTTCATCAATTTAAAAAAAAAAAAGGCAAGAAGGGAAAGAGCAGATATGTCTTGGAGAGAGTGCAGCCAGAGTGCTCTCTGGAGGCAAGGAGTACTTGGGGCATGTTGCTAGGAGAGGCTATTCCTTGGAGAAGGAAATGACGCTGGGAAGGGTTGAGGGTCAGCAAAGGAGAGGAAGACCCTCAACTAGGCGAATCAATACAGTGACTGCTGCAGTGGGCTCTTGTGTCAGGAAGTGTGAGGATGGTGCAAGATAGAAATGGGCTTAGGTCTTTTGTTTACAGGGTTGCTATGAGTCATACTTGACTTGATGGCACCTAACAACTTACAAAGTTCGTGTACATTGTTTTTCACAACAGATCTTTCCCAGCTCTTTTATCCACCCCTCGCTCTACCCCGTAGATTGTGCAACCCTATGATTACCCCTCTGCCCATCCTTACCCATCTGCACCTACTCTCCCCACCTTGGATTCTCATATACATTTTATTAGTTATCTTTTTATTTCTACAATGATAGTCTTATAATAGAATTTGTCCTTATGAAACTGAGTTAGCTCATTTAGCATAATGCTGTCCAGACCCTTCCAAGTTAGGTAGTAATTTTCAAAATCATTGCTCCTGAATGCTGCATAGTATCCCATCATGTGAATGCGCTATAATTTCTCAATCCATTTGATTGTGGTTGGACATTTGGTCTATTTCCATATTCTTGTGATGGCGAATACTGCTGCTATGAACATCCATGTACAAATCTCTGTGCCTCAGTTCTAATTTCTTGGGTTATATTCCAAGCAGTGGAATACCTCAGTCATATAGAATTTGCACATGTAGAAACCCTTGGTGTATGTTTTGCTGTGCATATACTCAACAACAATAATGATAAAATAAGTAACTTTTTTATCATTGTTTAATTTTTGTTTATTTACTAGTTGTTTGAGTTTTATGGGTTTTTTTATTATTATACTAGTTTATTTACAAAATACAAATGCATTGTTTTCCAGAACAGATTCTTCCAATTTCCCTCATCCCTCCACTCATCAAATTGCACAACCCCATGGTTAATCCCCCTCCCCCTGCACATCCTCATCCCTCTTTTTCCACCCCCAGCCCCCCTTGGATCCTTAAACTCATTCTACAATAATCATTTTGTACAATATTTGTCTTTATGGGAAAGTTAGTTCACTCAGAATAATCCTCTCCAGCCCCTCCCAAGTTAGGTAACTTTTAAAACATTTAAAATGCAATATATTATCAGTTTGGAATTTATAAATCAGTCAAATGTTAAACATCTAAGGCCAGAACATATAATTGAAGTAAAGGTATACTCTCTGATTTTTTTAAAAGGACTCAGTATAGTTGAAGGAGTAAAACAAATAAGCGAATTAGATCTAAATTATGTGTCATTGACTTACAGTAAAGGATTAGTGGTAAGAACTAATGAGTTGATGTTCAAATAGTATTTTGCACTAATAAGGAAAATTGTATCACTTGTTGTTAGAGATTAAAAGGTCAGCAGAAGCAAATTTTTGTGGTGAACAAAGAAGGAGGAATATATTAATTCATGCTGAACACTCTTTAAGCATTTCTTCTGCATCTAATGTATACCAGATGCTATGATGGGCAAAAAGGAGTACTCAGTAGCCACTATTGGGAATAGCCAAGATGAAGAAATATTAAACAATACGTTAGAGCTGGGTGGGAAATGAGGTCAGATTGTGAAAATATTATTAATGTATGCAGAAATCAAGTATGATTCTAACTTGGGACAAGAATTGTAATCATAGCCTTTAACATTTATAATTCATTAAATGGAAGCAAAGGGGGGGGAATCTCAACTTAAAAACTACCTAGTTCTACTTTCCTCTCTGTATTTCCAATTAAAAATGAGAAATAAGAGTTGTTATGACTTGCCTGAGTTCATAAATTGAGCTGGTGGCAGAACTGAAGGTTCTTCCTAGGTCTTCTCACTCACTGTCCTTTCCAAGTATACCATTCTGCTTTGTTCAGTACTGAAAGATCTTTTCCTGCTATCTGTCTAGATACCAACTTAAAAGTTTTCTTTGGTTTAATCATTCAGACAAAGTAAAGAACAATATGTGCACACATAGGATTTAGAAATGATATAGTTCAATTTCTTATTTATTTTATTTATTTTATTATTTTGTGTGCGTGTATCATCAAATTGGATCTGACTGGTACAGGAGGAGATTGTCCCTCCTTTCCGCAGAGAGCATCTGATGGATTTGAACTGCATGCCTCTGGGATTGCAGTACAACTTCTTGCCACTAGGCCACCAGAGCTCCCCAATATATCTCAATTTCAATGTCTGTCTTATTCATACAATGGCTAAAGGCTCAGTAATATTAGACACGTAACTTGAAATATATGCTTTGCAGTCATGGCAGTAAGAGAACATGTTTTAAACCTAGCTCTATTAACTAGCTGTGTGATTCTGTCTGTACAGATCATCCCCTTTTTTATTTATATAAATGAGAGGGCTTGAAAATATTTAAAATTTATTTGAGCAACTGTAATAACAGAGTTTTCTCTTGTGAAGCACAGATGACTTTTAAAGGAAAAAGAACTTATGCCTCACAGTTAACATAATTTATGTTATAACTTAAATATGCACAGAATTAGCTATAAATGCCCATAATCCATGTGGAGATGCACTGCTATCCCAAAAGCCGAGTTTCCTGGGGAGTTTGAATCTACCTATATGGTTTCTCAGGATAAAAATGGGCAATCTCCTCCAGTGTGATTTACAGCCTCGAAAATGCCAGGAGTCAGTCCAAACTAGGTGACAATGAGTACATGTGACTACCTGATGTTTAAAGTTCTTGTTTCTCTCTAGACAATCAAAACCAATTTAAATCTTACAAGATAATGGACCCTTACCTTTAAAATTAGCGGTACTAAACGGAATGGAACTGGCTAGAATCCCAGAACACTTGATCGTGTTAATGCGAAACCTATACTTGAACCAGGAGGCAGT
>NW_006399916.1:1143100-1160646 GCF_000299155.1 Elephantulus edwardii
TATGAGGTGGATTGATTCAGTGACTGGGATAATCGGGATGGGAGTGTCAGAGACAGTGCGATTGGCACAGGACAGAGCAGAGTTTAGGGCTGTTATACATAGGGTTGCTATGAGTCGCAAGCGACTCGACGACACATAACAACAACAACAACAACTCTGATGCAAGTTTTAGGGGTTCAACACCCTCTGCCCCACCATGTCTTATGTATGATTCCATTTACTCATGCCTTTTTGTTTTTGAAACATTTCTATATAACATTGCTTTTTACAGCACTACTGGCTCTTTTTTTGCCATCATGTAGAAGAACCATTCGCATATGAAGATTCTGCCTTTATCCTTCTCTCCTTAATCTTTAACAACTAAAGTTGTTACTACTACTACTACAACTACTGTTGTAACTACTAAATTGTTAACATTAAGAACCAGTGGAAACTAAATATTATCTATAGCAATAGCACTGAAACTGTTTCTCAAAACCAAGTTACTTACTCAACCAGATTGTCCAAAATGTAAATTTTTGCAAATTTTATATCCCTGAAAAAACCCCAAGTTTAAAATGCAAAATTTTAAAAATTTTATTAAAAATTGGAAACAACCTGGTATATTGATAGACAACATGCGCTCTATCTATAAATAGAATAAGTTGCTGTTAAGTGCCATCTTAGTAATGAATTCATAGTGACCCTGGAGGACAACAAAGCACTGCCCAATTCTGCAGAATCCTCTTTGAGCCCATTGTTGCAGTTACTGTGTCCATACATCTCACTGACCCCCTGCTACCCCTGTGTTATGCAGATGACACAACCCTGCTTGCTTAACCTGAAGAGGACCTGAAGCACCTGCTGCAGAGGGTCAGCAGTAAAAACTAACTACTGATATATGTCACAACATGGATGAACTGCAAAAACTTTATGCTAAAGGAAAGCAGATAGAAGCAAATATTGTATTATTTCATTCATCTGAAATGCACAGAGAGAGCGAATATATGGAGGCAGAAAGTAGATTAACTCTAGCAGAGGGCTGAGGTTGGAAATAAAGATTAGTTATCAATATGACTCATTGGTTATGGTATATCCTAAAATTAATTTATAGTGATGGTTGGACAACTCACTTTATTTGCAAAAACAATTGAATTATAAAATAAATGAGTTCATTCATGATATTTAAATATGTATCAATAAAGTTGTCATTTTTTTCCAATAAATTTTATTATAATGCTAAGAAGATTCCAGTTGAATAAAGTAAAATAAAACAAAGCAGCAAATACTAGGTTGGTGGGAAAAAAAAGCAGTTAGGCTATTATGGATGTTCATTTTGTCTTTTTCACTGTGTTGTTTTAGGGGAAACCTTGGGCCAGTCATTTAATCTCTTTTTGCCTTAGTTTCTTCATCAGCAAATGAGGATTATGTTCAATATTCTGTAAGATGTCTTACAAATGTAATAATCGCATATTCTGATTTTTCTGTATCTTTTACTATCTCTCTCATAGTCTCTTTTTCAAACACTTTTAATTATACAGGCATTTGCTTGTCTCTTTAGTTCTTACTTACAGAACATTCCTGACCTCGATGCAGTCTTTCAGGTACACAACTCCCCAGATGTTTATCCTAAACCGAATGCCACATCATTCACTCATCTGCCAGAGGCCATATTCTCATGTAACTCTCTGATGGGTGAGCTCCCAGAGATAACAATACACTTCGCCTTCAGGCAGTACATGAAAGGAACAATGGACTATACAATGGAATCATCCTATAAAATGACACAAAATGAGACTCTAGCCCATTGTTTTCTTCTGCTGCCTTAGGAGAGTGTTGTATTCTTTGGCTTCTTATAAAGATTTTGGCTTGTCCATCTTCTTGGGTTCCCAAATAGCAGTTAAGCAATCTGACTTCATTTTAATGTGTAGGTTACTTGTCAACTTGCCCAGAATGGTTTTAGGGATTTTGAAGCATTCTCTGTGTGCAATAGATATCAAATAACATAATTAGAAAGAGGACTGAGTTTAAGACTCACTTGTATCTTTATAGTGGAAGGGGTTACTTTGTTGATAGAGTGGATAATATGTTGTAGGTCAGCAGTTTAGATCTTCCACCTGCCTCAAGGGGAAGAAAAAGAAGGCAACTTGCTCCTCTACAGATGTACAACCTTGGAGACCCAATGGTGGGTCACTGCTGGGCAGATTCAGTGTGGCAGTTGGTCTGCATGTCCGTGTTAAGCTTTGGTATTTTAAAATTGATCTGACTTTACATTTTAGTACACACACCCCCCTTTGTAGTTTAAGACAATGCTTCTGAATGTTTCCATTTAAAGGTTTTTACTAACATGGAATTCATGTTTGTAATTATAAAAACGCAGTGTCTTGCCTCATCGAACTCATCACATCTGGAGTAAAATACCTATTTGAAACAAACTGGATTGTGGGCATGTGGTTTAATCAGACTTGCCAGAAATACTGGATTATCTCCCTTAAAGCTATACTCACATACAACGTAATTATAGAAGAATTAGCTAAAGTTTGTACTCAGTTTATCCTCTCTAATTTAGGAGTGCTTGTTAAAATTTAAAATCTCTGTTAATAAAAATTTTTAGGTAAATATTAATTGTTGTTGTTTTTGTGAGTCATCTAGTTGAAACTGATCTGTTGCTGACCTTCCAGTGGGTTTTCAGAGGAAGTAAAATTGCACAAAAGGAGATTGCCCATTCTGCTCCCTCAGAGCAGCTGGTGGATTTGAACTGTCTTTGGGAATCAGTTCCAGTTCATTATCGTCTATTTGTTACAAAATGGAATTGTACTCTATTGGGATTCCTTGTCTGTAGTCCTTATGGAAGCAAATTACCAGTTTTTTTCTTCCGTAATATCCCTGAGAGGATTCCATCAGTCAGACATTAGGTTAGTAGTTGAGTGAAAACTCTTAGTACCATCCAGAAATCTAGTTCTACAGTTGTCGTTGGATGCTGGGAAGTCCACTGCAGTGCGCAGTGCATAGTGACCTTGTAACAGTGTCAGCCCTGAAGGGGTTCTCAGGCTGTTCTGTTCATGGGCAGCCACTGTCAGGCCTTTCCTACCACTAAGCATCTGGTAGGTTTGAACTGGCAGGCTTCTGACTCTTGACCACTGCACTATCAGGTCCTATTGGAAGGGTTGGTAAAGGTTTTGTATGCTCCATAATATCCTCATAGTCCCAAAAGAACATCATGCAGCTGCAGAGATCTTGAGTTACCATCCAATGGAGAGGTCAGTT
The DNA here is from genome assembly GCF_000299155.1 of Elephantulus edwardii. Classification (NCBI taxonomy): domain Eukaryota; kingdom Metazoa; phylum Chordata; class Mammalia; order Macroscelidea; family Macroscelididae; genus Elephantulus; species Elephantulus edwardii. The sequence continues at coordinate 1,146,347 of NW_006399916.1, forward strand.
TGATACCATCCAAACATTATTCATCACAACCAGTCCTCTACAATGTGTGTTCTCATGTGCAGAATAGGAAGGACACAATGAGGCTTGCAGTTTATTTAAGAAAAGAAAAATTTAAAAAGGCTTAAATAGTCATTGTTGTTGAGAACCGTTGAGTCAGAACTGACCCATATCTGACCCTTCAGCAGGTTTTCTTTCAGAGGCAGTAAATCACATGAGAGGAAATCGCTTGTCCTTTTGCCGGGGAGGAGATGGCGGATTAAAACTGTATGCCATTTGGGATTGCAGGACAGCGTCTTACCACTAGGCCACAAATATCACAGTTTAGGAAACCTTATGAGGCATTTCTACTCCGTCACGGCTGTTTGTTGTGTGTAGGAATTGCTTCAAAAGTATACTTCAGTGTTGTCTTGTTCACCTTTACTTAAAGGAAGAACAGGGCTTGAGGATTGAGTCTCAGTTTTTCTAATTGTATTTCAAATTATACAGTACTCTGCTTGGTCTGTAGTAGTCCATTATCTAATCATAACATTAATCTCATTCTATTTCAATCACATATCCTTCTGCACTATCAAGTGTTCTGGGATTCCCATTCTTCTCAGAGTCAGCCACAGTTTGTTATGATCCACGCAGTCAAACGGCTTTGCATAGTCAATGAAACACAGACATTCTTCTGGTATTCCCTGCTTTCACCTAAGATCCATCTAACATCAGCTACAATAGCCCTAGTACCACTATCCATTCTAAACCCAGCCCGGACTTCTGGAAGTGATTGTGCTGCTCCAGTCGTTTTTGGATGATCTTCAGTAGAATCTTACTTGCATGTGAAATCAATGAGATTGTTCTATAGTTTCCACACTATGTTGGGTCACCCTTCTTTGGAATGGGAACAAATATAGATCTCTTCCAGTCAGTTGGCAAAATGGTTTTTCTCCAGATTTCTTGGCACAACTTGGTGAGCACATCAGGGCAGCATCCATTAGCTGAAATACGTCGGTTGGTATACCATCTACTCCTTGGGTCTTATTTTTTTGCTATTTCCTTCAAAGTAGCCTGAACTTCTTCCTTCATCACCATAGGCTCTTGCTCATAGATCATTAAATTCTTCTGTGTCTGCCAATTCCTTTCAATACAGTGACTCAGTATATTCTTTCCATCTTCTTTTAATACTTCCTGGATCATTAAATGTTATGCCTAAAGTATGCTCGATTACAGCAACTCAAGGTTTGAATTTGTTCTTCAGTTCCTTGAGCTTAAGAAATGCTGAACGAGTTCAGCCCTTTTGATTTTCTGACTCTAGTTCCTCGCACATTTCATTGTAGTATTTTGCTTTGTCATTCCGAGCAGCCTTTTGGAATCTACTGTTCAGCTCTTTAGTATCTTGAATTCTTCCTTGTGCTTTGGCTTCTCTGCACTCCACTGCAATATTCACAGTTTCTTCTGACATCCATTTTGGTCTTCTTTTTCTCTTCTGTCTTTGTAATGACCATTTGTACCTTTGACATCCTCCCACAACTCAATTTTGGAAGGAGGAGTGGCATCCACTTCCTTAATAGCTTGCCTCCGGAAACCCTATGAACCTGGAGAGAGGATGAAAGGCACCCAATGAATCTTGATTGCATGCTCGATTGATCTCTGACTGTAAAAGTTGGTAGAAATCATTTATTTCTTTTTTGGCTTTGGTTGTTGGTGCATATATTTGAATGATAGTGGTATTCCCTGGACTTCCTTGTAAGCATACGGATATTATCCTGTCACTCACAATGTTGTACTTCAAGACCGATATAGAAATTACTTTTTTAACTATGAAAGCAACCCCATTTTTCCCTGCCTTTTCATCTCCGGAGTAATATATCATATGATCATCTGACTCAAAATGCCCCATATCAGTCCATCTCATCTCACCAACGCCTAGTATGTCAATATTTATGCCTTCCATTTCTTTCTCACATTCCATGTTCCAATCACTAGTGTCTGCTTACAACAGTTTCTCTTCCTTTGTATTTCCATACTTGAAAGCTCAACCTCAGTTGCCCTCTCTGTTTGTCTGTGTGTGTTCTGTTGTACATAGGGTTTTCAGAAGTGGATGGCCAATCCTTCTTCCTAGTTTGTCTTAATATGAATGTTCAGATTTAGAGAAGTATCTGACAGACAAGCAATTTATAGAAAAGTGAAAGATATATCCCTCACTGTGGAGTTAACCATTAGTTACAGTGTTGTCCCTGCCCTTGGCCCAGTGTCTTGACCCACTTATTTCCCAGTTCCACCCTCCACCAGGATACCCCTTCACTTCTACCCACTCCCTTCAGTATTTATCTTCTATTGTCCAACCCTTGATCTGACAGCTTGTATCTAAAGCTTTCTTGGCTTCTGTGATTCCAAACATGTCAGCTGCAGACAATTCCTTATGCTGTGACCAGTGTTTCTTAAGTTTAGTTGTGATGTCTCTGAAGCGAGGGTGATGTGTCCTGTAGAACTAGTGTATAGATTGTATTTTTCTTCTTGAAAATGACTTCTGTGCAGCTTTGGGCCTTTTGTTTACCTGTGAGAGAGGCAAAGTTTTTCCCTTGAGTCGCTTCTGTATTGACTGGTTCCTATTCTGCCCCCAGGGATTCCTCTAAGAGACAGTTGTTAGAACAGAGCAAGGAAACAACACTTCATGGTTCAGAATTGGGAAGGGTGTGTGCCAGGAATGTGTCCTATCTCCATACATTTTCAACCTGTATGCAGAACAGATTATCTGAGAGTCTGGGCTCTATGAGGAGAATTGTGGCATCATGATTGGTGGAAGATCTATCAACAGTCTGTGTTATGCAGATGACACAACCCTGCTTGCTGAAACTGAGGAGGACCTGAAATGCTTGCTGCAGAGGGTCAAGGACTGAAGCCTTCGGTATGGATTGAGGCTCAATATCAAGAAGACAAAGATTCTCACCACTGGACCAACTGCCAGCATCAGGATGGATGGTGAAGATGGAGATTGTTAACAACTTTAATCTGCTTGGCTCCACAGTCAACACTCTTGGCACCAGCAGGCAGGAAATTAAAAGACGCATTGTGATGGGAAAGTCTGCTGTTAGGGACCTCTCCAAAGTACTGAAGAGCAATGGTGTCTCTCTGGAGACTATGGTGTATCTGATACAGGCCATGGTCTTTGCAATAACTTGTTATGCATCAGAGAGTTGGACAATGACTAGGGAGGATAGGAGAATTCATGCCTTTGACTGGAGAAGAGTACTGACTATACCATGGACTGCCAAGAAAACAAACAGATTCATCCTGGAGAGGGTTAAACCAGGCTGCTCCTTGGAGGCAGGGATTCTGGGGCTTCGTCTGACATACTTTGGACATGTTGTAAGGAGGGACCGTTCCTTGGAGAGGGACATCATGCTTGGGAGTGTGGAGGGATGGCGAAAGAAGGGAAGACCCTCTATGAGGTGGATTGATTCAGTGACTGGGGTAAACAGGATGGGTGTGTTGGAACCATTGCGATTGGCACAGGATACAGCAGGGTTTAGGGCTGTTGTACATAGGGTCGCTATGAGTCTCAAGTAACTCGATGGCACATAACAACAACAACAACATCCTTCTGCAAAAGACTTCTAACTCTAACAAGCTCACAGAGTTTGCCTGATGTCTAAATAAAATTCAGACTCATTGCTGTGGAGTCAGAACAGACTCATAGCTGACCCACCAGTGGGTTTTCAGGCTGTAAATTGCCAATTTTTCATCCTTGGAGCAGCTGCTCGGTTCAATACACCAGAGAGGCACTGCCTTTGGGTTCACAGCATAACTTTATATACTAGACAACCAAAGTCTAGATAATCTTTTCTATTTTAAAACAGTTGCCTCAGTTCCTGACACAGTTGGAGCTCATGTAATGTAAAGTTTGAATCTTAAAACCATTTTCTAATTTTCTAGTCAACTTGCCTTTTCTTATGCTATTTTAAGGCATGGTCTACAAGTCAGCATGTAGCCTTTATAGTGTGGTGACTAATAAAGATAGTAAAAGAAGCAAACTTTGAACTTAGTCCATCTATTTATTGATTAACCTTAGTAGAAAGCAGACATCAAAGTAAACAGATATACAAAATGTCCTCAAAGTTCTGTTTGTTATATGTAAATTTAACAGTTGTAGTTTATCTGTCAAATCTCTAATTGCTATCAAGCATAGAATAGAATATGCATTTCATTTAATTTCAATTCAATTTCATTTAAGAATATGAACTTTAATATTTGCTTTTGAAGTAATTCTTCTACTTCTATACCATTTCTTCCAGAGACATATTTATTACTTTTTAAAAACAATAATAATATGACTTCTTTCTTGATCAAGTGTCATGTATAGTGTTTTTCTTATGTGACATTGAGTGCCCATGACTCATGGCGACCCTATAAAAATACAATCGTTCTGAACCTGCCCTATAATCTGAGTCAGTCTCACTGACTCTGACACACCTGATCCCATTGTGCTTCCCCCATTACCATGTTAATCCATCTCATAAGGGTCTTCCTCTAGTGTGCTGTCTCTCCACCTTTTCAAGTACGATGTCCTTTTCCAAGGACTGCCGCTCCAGCAGCATGCCCAAAGTATGTGAGATAGAGCTTCAAAACCCTTGCCTCTAAGGAGAAACTCCAAGACAGACCTATTTGTTTCCTGGTGGTCCATGGCATGTTCAAAATACCCTTCTCTATCACCACAACTCAAGGGCATCAATTCTTCTTCTGTCATCCTTTAGTCATTGGTCCAGCTTTCTGATGCATAGCATGTAATTGTGAAGACCTGTATCAGGTGCACCTTAGTCTCTAGACTGGCATTGTTTATCTTTAGCATTTTGGGGAGGTCACACAGCAAACATTGGCCACAGAGTTCCCAGTATTATCATTTTGATCACTTATTCTTCCCTAGGCACTAATCTTAGCATTGTTAGTTACCCTCTTGGTGATCCCACATGGCAGAGGCAACTTGCCCCAGACAGTCATCAAGATCATGACTGTCCAGAAGCAGATTGCCAGGCCTGTCTTCCTACATTCCTCTGGGTAGGCTTGAACTGCCAATATTTAGAGGTAGTCCAGCACTTAAGCATTTGTACTTCCAGGAGTCCTCTGGTTTATTTAAATCACCTCTCATTCTCACACCTGAGAAAACAGAAACTTAAAGATTAAGTAACATACACAATGTAAAACCCTGGGACAGAGCTTGACTGCATGCCTGGGTCTGTTTCAATGTTTATACAAATAGGCGGAATCTTACAGCCAAAAATTATTAACCAGGTTCTGTGTTGAAGCTGTATTCAGTAATATAGTTTACTATTATTTTCTTGGTTTGCTTTGAAAAACCTCTTAGCATTGTTCTAAGCATCAAGTGAAATAAAATAGTGGATAGCTTCAAGGTATATTTTTTTTTATAAGTTAGCATGTATTACCTCAAAGTGGAAATTTTCACATAGTTTTACTCCTTCCCTAAAAGCAGTAAACTGTATCTGTAGGAAAACCAATCAGTAGTGCCAGAAAAGTCCCAGAATTATCTGACTATTGAAGAATCTATAAGTGAGGCAGAGAGATGTTTATCACCTAAATAGATTATGAATTGATATTCAAATATTACCAAGTTCTTATTCACCAAGTCAGTACTGAATTCTCCTTGAAAGACCTATCTTTGAACTGGGAGATATGCAAGAGCATTTTTAAAGGTAATTTAGCCACAGCATCTGCATCACTTCATAAAACAACTGCCACGGTGTTGAAATCCTCAAGGTTTGTTGGCATTAAGGATAATTGACCTGAACAATATTTAAACATTTATTCTATTATAATTTTTTTTTCTTTTATTATTTTTTTGTGAGAGTGTACCGTCAAATCAGATCTGACTGGTACAGGAGGAGATTGTCCCTCCTTCCCCGGCAGAGCATCTGGTGGATTCGAACCGCGCACCTCTGGGATTGTAGTTGCAGCTCCTTACCACTAGGCCACCAGAGCTCCCCTTCTATTATAATTTTTGTATTAATGTGATAGAGCATAGATTACTTTTAGCTGGGGAATAAACAACCAAATCTACTGCAAACTCACTGGGTAATACATTGGGCAACTTAATCTCACTGGATCTGATTTTCTTTATATGAAAAATTAGGAGTTTGAATATGTTAATCACCTTTATATTGTGAGTCTCTGATTTCAAAAGTCTGTATAATTTAGTACAAGACTGAAGAGTTACTTTATATGAACTAACCAACTTGTCAGTTCAAAAAGTTACACCTGACCCAAGCCATGGTATGTATCTTCAGTTCCTGCCTATGCATCTGAAAGTTGGACAATGAATAAGGAAGACAAAAGAATAATAGATGCCTTTGAGTTCTGGTGTTGGAGAAAAGTTCTGAATATACCATTCAGTGTAGAAAGAACAAACACATTTTTCTTAATGGAAGTAGAACCAGAGTGCTTCTTAGAGGCAAGATGGTGAAACTTTATTTCCCTTTTTGTAGGCATGTTGTCAGGAGGGGCTCGTCGCTGGAGAAAGACATACTAGGAAAGGTTATGATTAGAAAAAGATCCTCAAGAAGGGTCCATCTCATTTAGGGAAAGACAGTTCACAGAGGGCTTGAGCAGGACATAGATCATGAGGGTGGCTCAGCGTAGATCGAGGTTCAGACCTGTTGTTGATAGTTCTGAGCTGGAGTCTACTCAGTGACACTTAACAAATCAGCTCTGGTGCTTTAAGCTTGTGTTAGGATCTTTATGGGTTCTTAGTATCATTGGGGAAAACATGGACAATCTCCTCAGGTAAAATTTAAAGCCTATAAAAACACACTGGAGGGTCAGTTATGAGTCAACTTTGACTCCACAACAATGAGAAAAATGAGAATATGTTGCCACACTAGTGGCAAAATGGGAAGTCTCCATCTAACTGATCATGAACAATTATTTTGAGAAAATCTGAAAGTAACAGGAGATTCTTGTATTAAAGATTAATGGTTTGCCACAGCATGTGGATGGTCAGTTGTATGTATTATGCTGAAAACCAAATTACTGGATAAGTTCAGGTATCACGTGCAAAAACAGGTTAACATTTTAAGTGAGATATATTTGGTTCAAAGGTACGATGATTTGAAAAGTGTTTGTCCCTAGTAGTGGTTAAATAGTGTTTTTCTGGTATTGGAGGCAAGTTACCTTTTAGAAGAAAAAAGATCAGAGGAGTAAATTTTTCAGTTGGTTTTTCATTTTGAGATTTAATTTACCACTGGGCATTATTTTTCCAGATAAAAGTGCTTTTTATACTATCTCTGATTAGCAATCAGGCATAAAAAGGAAATAATAGGATTAGAACATGAAAAGACTATGATTACAGAACTTCTATTAAACTCAAAATAAATATAAATGTATTGAGTATCTCAAAATTGGAACTTGATGGTAGTGTTTGCAAAAAGACCTGTCCTCTCATTCTGTACATGAGAAATGTTGTGTGACTGAGCCCCAAAGTCAGTCCTCTTTTTCCATAGCCACACTGTTTTAAGAGTCAAGAAGACCTTTTTGAAAGACAGGGGTTTTTTGTTTGGTTTGGTTTTTGTTTTGCTTTGTTTTGTACCATCAAAATGAATCCTACTGGCACAGGAGGAGATTGCTCCTCCTCCAGCAGAGCATCTTGTGGATTCTAACTCATCCCTCTGGGATCGCAGTGCAGCTTCTTGTCACTAGGTCACCAGAGCTTCCTTCAAGGAGACCTCTTCTTTTTTTTTTTTAAAAAAAAAAAAGAGACCTTTTAAAATATCAAATGTACATCTTCCAGAGCTCTATCTGACCTTCAGCAGGTGTTGTTTTTATGTGCTGTTGAGTCAGAACCAACCTATTGCTCACCCTCCAGTGGGTTTTCAGAGACAGTTAATCTTACGGGAGGAGACTGCCCATCCTTCTCCCAAGTAGCTGCTGATGGGTTTGAACCACTGAAGGTCTTTGAGTTAGCACAAATCTATATGGACTATGCAACCAGAACTAACCAAGTAACTTTTTGAGAACCATTGGTGTCAAATTAACAATATTTCATTATTTTTTAATCAAAATGCTAGAGCTGTTTAAATATATTAATCTTGTATAGACAATGTTGTGTAGGGAATGTTACTAAGTGAAATTAAATTTATGAAATCTGAAACTAAATTACTGTTTGCTGTTAAAGAAGAGTGGATTTTGCCATTTAAAAAAATACTATGGATATGTGTCTCTTTCTGTGGTGATACCTGACTTGCTGTGTGATTGTGGTGGAATTTACATCTAGCATACAGGATTATTTGTTATTGTCAAAATCTTGTGTCCCATTGGCACATCCTCCCTCCAATATCATCTCCCCTGTGACTATGAGGAAACCTTGAACTGATGCAACCATATCAGAAAGTAAGGTCCTAAGCCAGCTTCAATTGCACCAGAAAAAGACAGCAGTTATTTTAGTAGAGGGACAAGTAAACTTAGTAGTCATTCTGGTTGTTGGAATTATATGAGTTCCTTTGGAACATCATTGGCAATTGAAATGCTGTAAATGAAGACTATTACCTGGCCATTAGGTCTCTAAACTACTCTTTAAATGATACATGTGAGACAGATGGTGCAAGCAGCTGCTATTTCTTCATCTTCATCATCAACAAAACAGTAATTACGAATTTTTTTTTCCCCAACTCAAGACACTGTGCTGAGATCTAGAGAGTCAGGCATAAGACAGTGTTTTCTCAGAAGCTTCTGATTTTTCCAGAAGCTATCACTAGTGCTACCTATACCTATACACATAAAAGCTAGACCTAGACCAGGAGGCTCTTGTATGAACAGAGCAAGAGGATATTGTGTGGTTTAAGATTAAGAAAATTGTAAGGAGCTCTGGTGGCCTACTTGCAAGAAGCTACACTGCAATCCCAGAGGCATATGGTTTGAATCCACCAGATGCTCTGCTGGAGAAGGAGGGACAATCTCCTCCTGTACCAGGCAGATCTGATTTGATGGTACACACACACACACACATACACACACACACACACAAATAATTAAATACAAAAAAAATTGAGAAAGTTGTGCATCAGGATTGTATCATTTCTCCATACCTAGTTAATCTGTATGCTGAATAAATTCTTTGAGAAGCTGGACTCTGAAGAAGAAAGAGGCATCAGGATCAGAGAAAGACTCAAATAATCTGTGTTATGCAGATAACACAAACTTGCTTGCTGACAGGAGGACTTGAAGCACTTGCTGCAGAAGACAAAGAATGTAGCCTTCAAAATGGATTGCAGCTCAACATCAAGAAAACAAGAATTCTTACCACTAGATCAATAGGCAACAACAATAGGTGATAGATGGAGAAAAGATTGAAACCATCAACCAAGTAGAACTTCGTCTTACTTGGATCCACACGCAATGCCCTTAGTACCAACAGTCAGAAGATTAGGAGACATATTGCATTGGGAAGGGCCTCTGTCAGGGCCTTCAATGTCATTTTGAGAATTGAGGTACACTTGATTCAGTCAATGATTTACACAACTTGCTATGTTGCTGGGAACTGGACAATGACTAAGGTTGACTGAAGAAGAATTGATGTGTTTGAACTTCAGTGTTGGAGAAGAATGGTAAGATCTCATGGACTGCCAAAAGAACGAACAAGTATGTCTTGGAGAAGTTACAGCTGGAGTACTCCTTGGAGGCAGGGATGACAAAGCTTTGTCTTACACACTTTGGGCATGTTACTAGGAGAAGCTATTTCTTGGAGAGGGACATTATGCTTGGAAAAGTAGAGGGTTGGCAAAAGAGAGAAAGATCCTCAACGGGATGGACTGACACTGTGACTGCAATAATGGGCTCAAGTATGTCAGAGATGGCGAGAATGGCACAGGATATGACAGAGTTCAGAGCTGTTCTACACAGGGTCCCTAGGAGTTGTGTTCGACTCAGCAGCACCTAACAAGCATTAGTGTTAGTAGCACACAGAACATTGAATGAGGCAACTTTTAAAACGAGACTATAGTAAAAGACAGAATACTAGCTATACTATTATATGCCAGTGCTAACAGAATTTAGTGTACATAAAAGAAAATGAAGCTTTGAAAACCATTTTTAAAGTCCAAATTTTATCTATAGCCAAAATACAAAGTTTTAATTACCTTAAAACAATAGCATAGAGACACTTAATATTTTAACAAATATTTATTAAATGGTATTTATCAAATGGTTAATAAAAGTTAATATTTTGTTTGATGGGTATTTGGTGTAAACGATTTCAAGCCCTGAATAATGTTAATAAAAACTCTTTTCTCAGTTATTTTTATTGAATTATCCACAACTTTATAAATCTAGTAGTTATCATCTCCCAATATACTAAAATTTGGGGAGATTTTCAATAGGAAAATATTCAGATTCTTTTGACCAAACTTTTACTGTTAGAAACTTTTTTTACTGTTAAAAACTGTTTGACCTTATGAAAAACAGGTCAAAAGCTTGCACAATCGTGCATCATCCCCCCAATCTCCACCATCCCTCAGCTCTTTGGTACAGTCACATATGTCAGTCCATCTAGTAGAAGGTTTTTACTCCTTCTGTGACCCTCCACCTTTCCAAACATATCTCCTTCCCAGAATCTGTCTTCCAGACAACATACCTGACATATGTGAGCAGAAGTCTTCCTGTCCTTGTTGTTGTTACGTGCTGTAGTGTTGCCTGTGACTCATAACGACCCTATGTACAACAGCCCTAAATCCTTCTCTATCCCTTGCCAATCTTATTGTCTTTGAAAAACCTATCCTCATTACCCCAGTGACTGAATCAATCTATCTCGTCGAGGATCTTCCTCTCCTGCACTGTCCCTCCACCATCCCAAGCCTGACGTACCTCTCCAAGGACTGATCCTGCCTTGCAATATGTCCAAAGTATGTCAGATGAAGCTTCAGAATCCTTGCCTCCAAGGAGCAGCCTGGCTTCAACCCTGTTATTCTCCTAGCAGTCCATGGTATATTCAATACTCTTCTCCAACGCCACACCTCAAAGACATCAACTCTCCTTTTATCATGCCTAGTCATTGTCCAGCTCTCTGATGCATAGCAAGTAATTGCAAAGACCATGGCCTGTATCAAGTACACCTTAATCTCCAGACTGACATCGTTTCTCTTCAGTTCTTTGGAGAGGTCTCTGACAGCAGACTTTCTGAATGGAATTAGTCTTTTAATTTCCTGGCTGCTAGTACCAAGAGTGTTGACTGTAGAGCCAAGCAAACTAAAGCTATCAACAATTTCACTCTTTTCATCGTCTATCATGATGTTGTCAATTGGACCAGTGGTGAAAATCTTTGTTTTCTTGATGTTGAGCTTCAATTCATATTGAAGGCTGCAGTCCTTGACCTTGTGCAGCAAGTGCTTCAGGTCCTCCTCAGTTTCAGCAAGCAGGGTTGTGTCATCTGCATAACGCAGATTGTTGATGAGTCTACCTCCAATCCTGATGCCACACTTCTCTTCATAGAATCCAGCCTCCTGGATAATCTGTTCCACATATAGATTGAAAAGATATGGAGATAGGACATATTCTTGATGCACACCCTTCCCAATTTTGAACCATGCAGTGTTTCCTTGCTCTGTTCTGATGACTGCCGCCTGGTCCAAGTATAGGTTTCACATAAGCTCAATCAAGTAGATTCCCATTCTTCTCAGTGTCAGCCACAGTTTGTTGTGATCCACACAGGTCAAATGTCTTTGCATAGTCAATGAAACACAGATAGACATTCCTCTGGTTCTCTCTGCTTTCATCCAAGATCCATCTGACATTAACTATAATATCCCTACTGCTATAGACTCCTCTAAACCCAGCTGGCACCTCCTGCTGTTCTCTGTTGATATGCTGTTCCAGTTGTTTTTGGATAATCTTCAGCAGAATCTTGCTTGCATGTAATATCAATGATACTGTTTGATAATTTCCACATTCTGCTGGATCACTTTCCTTTGGAATGGGAACAAATATAGATCTCTTCCAGTCAGTTGGCCAAGTGGTTGTCCTCCAGATCATAAAAAAAAAATTGTTCCTTTGGCAGTTCATAGTTTAATACTCTTTGTGAACTCCATATTTCAAAGGTATCAGTTCTTCAGTATTCTTTACTCATTGTCCAATATTCAGCTGCATAGGAAGCAGTTCAAGATATTATGGATTGGATCAGACATAGGTTAGTCTTTAAGCTGATGGATATCCTTGGTCTTTAGTGCTTTAAGAGGCCATTGACAACAGATTTTCCCAACTCAATACCTTGTTTGAATTCTTCACTGCTGCTGCCATGGATGGTTATTATAAAAAAGATTGACAACTTTAGCTTGTTCACTGTTTATGAAGCCCGCTGACCCAGAGATGGGAATTTTTATCTTCTTTATGTTGAAGTGTCATCCATATTGAAGGCAGAGCCTTTGATCTTCTTCAGTAAGTGCTTCAGACTCTCTTTGTTTTCAGCAAGAAAGGTTGTGTCATCTACATAAGTTAATATTCATAAAGCAATAAATAAAACTACTCCACTGTTGTCAAGACAGTTTTGACTTATTTTGGCCTCCACTGAGTGTTTTGACCTGTAAATATTTGTATAGAAAGAAACTGTCTATCTCTCTCCTATGGAGCAGTTAGTGGTTGAATAAATTCAACCTTTTCTTCAATACAATATGTACTATGCCTCTACGTCTCCGAAAGTATGTGAAGAGACGAATTTTTCTATTATGCAAAACCCTGCATCTTTCAGTAGAAGATGTTGTGTTAGCTTTTGTGTAGACTTCTTGGCTTAGTGGAAAGAAATTTCCCTGTCAACCCAAAAGCAAGGAGTTCAAATCTACCAGCTGATCCGTGGGAGAAAGATAGACAATCTCCTCTCATTTGTTTTAAGCCTCTGAAAATCCACTAGAGCATCAGCTGTGAGTTGGATTCAACTTGAAGGCACATAACCAAAACAGCTAAAGGAGGTGATCTTTTACCACCAGTTCCTCTGCTCCTCACTCACCAGGGAATTTTGGTTGCTTAATGGTAAGGAATTGCATTACCAACCCAAAAGTACATGATTCAAACAATCTTCTCATGTGAGATTTACTACCTCTAGAAACCCACTGAAGGGTCATCTGTGAGCCATTTCCAGAGTGTTCAACAACAACTACCTCATTCTATAATGTTACTAAGGCCTATCCCTCTAGGAGAGAGCAGTAACTGTTCAGTGTTAGAATTCTTACCTTCCAGGCAGGAGATTCCTAGCAGATGCATCTCATATATAGCCACCATGTCTGTGGAGATGTGTGTTACTATAATTCCAAACTGATTTCAGAGGAACTTCCAGATTAAGAAAGACCCCAGCTGACCTTGGAAATAGTGCAGGATTTAAAAGCCTTCTATTCAGCTATGTTTGAGGTTGCGCTGAGTTCGGTCTGATATGAAAAGGAACTAACCACAGCAGTATCCTTATAGACTGTTCTCCAAGGAATGGATAGAAATAGAAATACCCCCAGATGCCAAATACTCATAATCAGTTTCTACACAAGTTACCCGAGGTAAGTTGTAAAGCTCCAAGATTTAGCATTCCAGTGCAATTCACTGGAATGCTTCTTTACATTTTATTATTATTTCTTTTAGGTTTTAATATTAGTAGGATACTGAGGACTTTTCTAACATCTTAGAGACAGAAAAGTTCTTGTACATGTCAAAACTCTAAAAAAATGTTCTAGCAATCATATACTCTACATGATAAAGACATTACTTAAACATGTGTTATTTCTGGTATCTATATCCAGTAATTTACTATTAAAGTTAAAATAAATTAAAAGATAACTGATTTAGGTATATCTGGATAATTTTGATGACTGTATATAAATATTCACTCACTAAGGTTAGAAAACTAAGAACCTTGGCTAATAGACATATAATATTTTTGTCCCACACCTGGACTGGGAGCTCTGGGGGTATAGTCCATAGGGGATAGCACTGTTGACCCAAAGGAGGCACCAAATATTCCTTGGGGAGAAAAATGGTCATTCTCCTCCTGTGCCATTTACAATCACCTGCTAGAGGTCAGCTATGAATCAGTTCTGACTTGATTACAATGACTGAGTGATACCTACGCTAATAATATCTGGCATTTAATAGACATATGGTAAATATTTGATTAATGGGGGGATTGTTGTTGTTGGTTGTCATCAAGTCAACTACAACTCATAGCAACGTTATGAACAACAGATTTGAGCTCTGCCCTGTCCTGTGCCATTCTCATTATTTCTGTTAGGCTCTCAAATCCATTGTGGTAGTCACTACGTCAATTCATCTTTTTTTTTTTTTAA
>NW_006399916.1:1162671-1199832 GCF_000299155.1 Elephantulus edwardii
CCTCTTTGCCAATTTGTATACCTCTAATGTCTTTATCTTGTCTTATTGCTATCGCTAAGACTTCCAATACAATATTGAATAAGAGCGGAGATAATGGGCATCCTTGCCTAGTTCCTGTTCTTAAAGGGAATGCCTTTAACCTCTCTCCAATGAGAATAATGCTAGCTCTCGGGTTTTCATAAATACTTTTCACTATATTGAAGAAATTCCCCTCTAGTCCTATTAATTCATCTTGATGAAGGTCTTTTTCTCTTTCACTGACACTCTATCTTTTCCAGCATGATGTTTCTCTCAAAGTACCGCTTCCTCCTGAAGGTGTAACATTCTTAAATATTATGTCACTATGTCTGGATTACTTTGTAAAATAACTCAATTTCCCACCATAAGAAGGAAGGAGTAACAAAAAAAAAAGTAAGGAGTAGTTCCTTTATTCAGTATTCAAATTGATTATAGATAGAACCAGTTGTATATTTACCTGAGTCACTTGGACTATTAAAGAAACTTGATTTCACTTGGTTTTCTGTAGTAAAGGCTTTTCTTTTCTTTTGCTTTGAATATTAATGTAATTGCCCAACTCTCTACCTTGTTTTGTGCTCTTCAGCCCCAATATTTTCCCACCAAATTATTGCTCCATGATTGATAATGAGACTTTCACTAGTCCCCTTGAAGGATGACTAGCTATGCAGTAAACAGAGATAGAAGATCTATAGATGGAATATGTCACTCTCTGTGACATATTTTACTTAAGGGGATAGAAAGATAAATGAAATTGAAATAATTATTACCGTCTGATATACTGCCCTGTGTGGGGGCAACTTTTTAAATCCACAAGTTGCTGCAATTATATCAGGCCACTTATGTGACAAGAGAAGGCCTGCCCCCACACTAGGCACTTGGCAGAGCTAGCATGTCTCCTTGCCAAAAAGGGCAAAGGCCTTGAGCAAAGAAGCCAGCTCTTTCCTGATTACAAAACTGTCCACAATTCCTCACCAATCCATTAGTATAAGTATTTTTTCCTGGTAATATATTATTTGCAGACAGAACTCTATGTTTTTTATTATCATATCTATTACTTAAACTTAAACTGGTATTTAAACATCGGCTGATACAACATTGCTACATTTGTTATCGATGGGTAAACTTAACCAAGTTTTGAAAAACCAAACCCTGATACATAAAATGGAAAACTATATCAAATCGTACCTCAGTAGAATATTATCCCAATACAAATTCCAGCAACATTTTTTTGCCAGAAAGCATGTCTCTAAGTTTTTATGGAAAGGAATGAGACCCTGATGAGCCAAAGTCATATTGAAGAATGACTAAATAGGAGGCTTCACATTCCCTATCCTCAAAACATTTTATGTTGTCATGTGTTGAGTAACATCCATGAAACACTCTGTGAAATGCCACTCTATGTGATTTGGAGGTTGCTCAAACACCTTATTATATACAAGCAGTTCTCCGATTATGAACAAGTTCCATTACTAACTCTATCTTTAAGTGAATTTGTGTGGAAGCTCAGACACTTGGGTTTGTAGCCAAAGGTCAATTACACAAATGTTTGTCTTAGTGTATTGTATATAGTGAACCTCTTTATGTATAAAAACATTATGTAGATACTTCCACTACACTAATACTATAGTTATAATATCAATATTTTGATATGTATCACAGAGTAGTGCTCATTTGTTATTAACTCTATTGTATATATCTCAAGATTTTAATATAGTAGGCTTTACAAGGGTCAAGATCAACTGTTCCCTAAATGTACATTAATATGCATGATTTTGTAAAAATTATGCCACAATCATCAAAGCAGTCTGATACTGGTTCAGTGAAGGACACATAGAACAATAGAATAGAAATGAAAACCCAGAAGTAAATCTACCCACCTAAGGACAGCAGAATTCCCGTAAGTTGCCAAAATCCATTCAATGGGGAGAAACAATACTGAGGAAATGGAATATCCATTTGCAGAAAAAAAGGAAATAGAATCTATACTTCATACCATACATAAAAGCCAGCTCAAAATTAGTCAAAGACCTAAAGTCAAACTGTAAAATTTCTGTATGATATTATAGAACAAAAGCTATGAGGCTTGAACTTCTGGTATTAGTTACCGAGCACAATTATAAATTCATGTTCAATAGAAAACAGATAACTGAGATGTCCTAAAAATTAAATACTTAAGTTAATTTAAAAATTATGAAAAGAGTTGAAGGAGAGCTTACAGATTGGAAACTAATCATTGAGGATAATAACTTCGGATAACGTTCTCATCCTTAGAAAAATGACACTAACAAAAAACAACAACCAAACACAGAACATCCCAGAAAACATTAAATTCTGTCAATATTATAAGGCAGTTATAATCCTGTTCCATATCTGATGGGATTGTAAATTCGTTTAGCCACTATGGAAAATGGTATGATGATTCCTCAAAATCATTCAAAATAGAAATACACCATGGTCCAGCATTCCTACTCCCAGGAGTGTATCTTAAAGAACTAAAACAACTAACATGAATGGACATATACATACCTATATTCATTGCTACATTATGCACCATAATCAAAAGAGGGAAATAACTCCCCATTAACAGATGTATAGATAAACAAAGTCAAGTATATACACACAGTGGACTACTACTACACAAGCATAGGTAATAATGATTAGTTCTCAAAATACATTATAAGATGTCTGAATTTGGATAGTATTGTGCGGAGTGAAATAAGTTAGTCACAAATGGAAAAAATACGTGTGATCTCACTATTGTAAGATGACAAAAAGAATTGTGCACAAAGAAAGTAATATTCTTTAATGGTTATCACAAATGGAAGGAAGAACAATAGGGAATCACATTCTAGACGATAGAAACTTGCTGCATTTGGTGATGCATGAAAGTAATATGAAATAAGAATGAAGTCAGCACCACTTTACCAATATAAATGTTGACACTTAAGAAGTAACACAAGAATAAGACACAATCTTGATTAAAAAGCCACAGCATACACCATTTTGCACCTACCAAAAAAATGTGTGTGCCTTTGCATAATTTTCTGTGTATACTTACATGCTCATAGGTAAACACATATAAATACATGAAAGCACATGTCAAATATATATATGTATATATATCTTTGTGTTAGTTGCGTATATATTCATATATACAATAAAGTGCATGGGAGACACTGTTATGAATACTTCCTAAGCATAACCAAATAGTTTGAGAATTTAAGACCACAGCATCAGAGAGCAACTCCATCAGCTGGCACAGCATAGCTCCGAATAGCATAGAATGTTCTCCATCCAAGTTTGGTGAGAAGCATCTGGGGTTTTAAAAGTCTGTAGATTTTTAGGCTTTTGATCTCTACATCTGGAACAAAAGAGGAAAAGAAGAAAACAAAGATTCAAAGAACCTTGTGTACAGAACTAATTGTCCACATGCACCACTGTCTCACTTATCCTGAGACAAGAAGAATTAGACTACCACTACTTACCTAACTACCATTGTTACCACTACAACCAGGGACACAAGAGATGATTCACGAGAGAGGAGGAGAGAAAAGTGGAGCAAGACTCAGATTTCTAAAAACAAACACACACAAATACCAGGTGGACCAGTAGTGACTAGAGGGAACCCTTGAAAATACAGTTTCAGCTTGGAACTCAAAGCACTGCCAGTAGTTACCTATCAGACAAAAACAGAAGGACTCATAAAACAATATTGCCCATGAAGACTATATTCTCTAAGCAATCATCTAAGCAATGAATAACAGAAGAATTGACGCCTTTTAGCTGTGGTGTTGGACAAGAGCTCTGGATGGCCAAGAGAACAAATATGTCTTACAGAAGGTGGAGTTGGAGTGTTCTTTGGAGGCAAGGATGATGAGGCTTCGCTTCACATACTTTGGACATTTTGCTAGGAGAGGCTATTCCTTGGAGAGTGACTTGATGCTGGGAAAAGTGGAGAGTCAGCAAAGGAGAGGAAGACCTTCGATCAGGTAGATTGACATGGTGAAGTTATTGCTGCAGTGGACTCTAGTGTGTTGGAAAGTAAGTGTGTAGATGGCACAAAATAAGACAGGGTCAAATTTGTTGTTTATAAGGGTCACTGTGAATTGAATTCAACTCAATAGCACCCAGCAACAACAACAATGGTCACCATTTATGCTAGACCAAAGATGAGAAGGTAAGGGGGACAAGGAAGCTAGATTAATGGAAGCAGAACAACCAGAATTAAAATTATAAGAATGCTGACATATAATGAAAGATACAACCAATGTATTAATAACTAATATGTATAGAAATTGTTAAATTAAAAACCCAGTTTGCTATATAAATATTTTCCAGGAACATAATGAAATATTTTTTAGATAACATCTGTCCCTGTGTTTCTTTCAACTATTTAACAATAGAATCTAGATAGCAGTCAGCCTCATATTTGGAATGTATGAAAGTGGTAAGATTCCCTGGGTACTCGAATGGTTGATGCACGCAGCTGCTAATCAGAAGTGCATCGAGAGAGGCCTTAGGAAAAGGACTAGTGTTTTGCTTCTAAAAACCAGCCATTAAACAACTGAAGAAGCCCATCTCTGCTTGGGTTTCTGTGATTCACAACCCACTTGACAGCACTTTGGAAAACATTACAATACATACATAATAAAGATTACAGTTCAGTAGTATACTGGTAACCGAATTTAAAATATGAGTGCCATCTAAATTTGAAAGTTTACTTCAGATAATGTGGCTTGATATTT
The DNA here is from genome assembly GCF_000299155.1 of Elephantulus edwardii. Classification (NCBI taxonomy): domain Eukaryota; kingdom Metazoa; phylum Chordata; class Mammalia; order Macroscelidea; family Macroscelididae; genus Elephantulus; species Elephantulus edwardii. Next base: position 1,167,435 of record NW_006399916.1, read on the forward strand.
AACCAAGGATGGACTGTTAGGGAATAAACCTTTCTTATTGTCATTTCATAACTCAGGGGTTTAAAAGTGCCTTTATCTGTATTCTATTCTCAGCCATCCAGGCCAATGAGGAAATAAAGGAATGCCAACTGCTTTCTAAAAAAAAAAGTTCTTTATTGTAAAAAGTACTTCAGTATTAAACTATTTCCTTGCTCCGATAATTCTAAATACTGTACAGTCTACACCCCTCACAAGACACTGAACATATGGGTCACTGGCGAGACAGTGTGGCAATATTTTCCTTGTAATGTCCCAGTTCTTGCCAAAGCAGCATTATGATACCACATTTTGTCACAGCTGGCTCTAACAGGTCAGTGCCTGGAAATTCAGGCCTCGTCCTTTCTGTGTTTATTCTTGTCTCTCCCAAATATTTGGAAACTGATGTCTTGGTCCACTGATGTATACACATGTTTTATCACCACAAACTTTTTCTTTAACAGATTGATTTTTTGTGAGGGATATGTAAAATGTCAGTGTGACTCCCAGCAAATGCCTCTTCTGACTGGCACAGGTGAAACTCTTAGTATATTCTCTCCACAGTCCAGGAAGTGGTTCTTCCCTCACACACTGCCTGCAAACACCTCACAAGGAAAAAAGTCTCTTCTCGAAAGGGCTTTTGGGGTGCTCAAGCAGTAAGGTAAAAATCTTTTTTTCAGACTGTATTTATTCTAAACCACCACAAGTATACTCCAGTACTGTAATTCCTTAAATTTCTGCTCTGTTCACTGATAAAACATGTGCAAAAACTTATGGAGGAAAAGAAACCAAAAAAACTCTTACTTAGTTTATACATATTTCTTACTTCCTGAATTGTGGGAATCCAGAGTGTGTTTATATCCAAAGCAATCCTGCTCGTTTTTATTTTCTAGGTTTGCATACATTTCCCAGATACACTCTAAGGATTTGAGACTGTTTTAATGGGTCACCCTCTGGCTCCCTACAGGTTTTATAATCCCTTTTCCAGTACAGTTAGGATTCTTAAAGAACTCTCAATACTGTTCTGCTGGGAAAGCTAAGTATTTGTGAGAATTGTAGGTATTTTATATTGCCAAAGAATTAAAAGCTCCAAGAGTATAGGGACCAAGTTATGTTCTTACTGCTTCTCAGGATACCTAGCATAGTGCCTGCAGAATTATGACTTGGGGAGAACTTGCATTCTAAGCATCTCATTTCATAATTGATAAAAATTTTAAAAAGTTTCCTAAAGGGTTAAATGGTTATTCTGTGCTTAAATAAAGTATTAATTGTTACTAGGATAGGAAAGATTCAGATACTTCATTTTTCCAATTTCCTTTTACTGTCTTTCCCAAATGTACGTTCATTTCTATAGCTCCTCCTACTGGAATTTCTTACCAAAACTTTTATGTTTTGTATTTTCATATTTATTTTTTTAAGTGCCCTTGAGTCCTTAAGACCTTAAGTACCTTCTGAACAACCTATGTGAACCCTGTCCTATACTGTGTCATCCTCGCTGTCTCTGACACACTCAAGCCCATTGCCACAATAACTTGTGCCACTCGATTTGATCAAGGATCTTCCTCTCTTTTGCCACCCCTCCACCTTTCTAAGCATGATGTCCTTCTCCACAGAATAGCCTCTTCTAGCAAAATTCCCAAAGTAGGTGAGACAAAGCTTTGTCATTTTTGCCTCCAGGTAGCACTCTGCCTGCATCTTCTCCAAGATGTATCTGTTTGTTCTTTTGGCAGTCCATAGTATATTCAGCACTATTCTCCAACACCACAATTTAAGGCATCAATTATTCTGCTGTCTTCCTTAGTCATTGTCCAGCTCTCAGATGCACAGAAACTGACTGAAAAGACTGTGGTCTAAATCAGGCACACCTTAGTCCTCAAAGTGACATCATTACTAAATTGCTACTCAATAATTTGGATAAGTCCTTGCCTACAGGCTTTCGCAAACATCTCCTGATTTCCTAACTGCTAGTACCAAGCACATTGATTATGGATCCAAGTAAGAAGAAGTTACTGACACTCTCAATACTTTCTCCATCCATCATGATGTTGCCTATTGGTTTAGTGGTAAGAATTTTTGTTTTCTTGAAGTTGGAATGCAACCTAAATTGAAGGCTGCAGTGTTTAACCTTCTGCAGCAACTTCTTCAAGTCCTCCTCACTTTCAGCAAGCAAAGTTGTGTCATCTTCTTAACAAAGGTAATGATGAGTCTTCCACCAAACCTGATACAGCATTTTTCTTCATAGAGTTCAGCTTCTCAAATAAATTGCTCAGCATATAGATTAAGTATTCTTCTAGGTGGTATAGTACTGGTCTGTGTGTTGCTGTACAGAGGTAACTCGTGGTTGCTGTGATGCTGAAGCCTGTGACAGTGATGTGCCAATCGTAGTAATGGGCACCCATGGTGGACAGTGTTGGCTGAAGCTTCCCGACTAAATCAAGCCTGGAAGCAGGAGCGGCATCCACTTCCAAAATGGCTTGCCTCCGGAAACTCTATATACGAACAGTGCTCAGGCTGTTCGTTCATAGGGTCGCTATGAGTCGTCTATGACTCGACGGCATTAAACAACGACAACAACATAGATTAAGTAGGTACTGAGAGAGGCTACACCTTTCCTGATTTTAAACCATGTAATGTTCCCTTGCTCTGTTCCAAATAGTCAAGAGTCAGTAAACAATAGTCTCTTGTTCTTGGGAGAGGTTTCACAGAAGCACATTCAAGTGTTCTGGAACTCCCATTCGTCTCAATTTTAGCCTTAATTTCTTGTGATCCACAATTAAATGCCTTTACGTAGTCAATAAACACAAATAGACATTCTTTGCTTTCAGCCAGAATCCATCTGATATCTCTGGTGCCACAGTCTCTTATAAATCTTTCTTGAACATCTGGCAGTTCTCTGCTTTAGTTTCTGCTTTAGTCATTTTTAAATGATCCTCAGCAATATTGGTTGCATGTGATATTTTCCACATTATGTTGTGTCAACTTTCTTGAGAATGGGAACAAATATTGACCTCTTCCAATCAAAAAGCCAGGCAGCTGGCCTCCAAATTTCCTGGCATAGACTGGTGAGCATGTCCAGAGAGGCATCTGTCATTTAAAACATTTCAGTTGGTATACCATCTATTCCTGGGGCCTTATTGTTTGCCAATGCCTTCAGTGTGCAGCTTTAGTTTCTTCTTCATTATCATTGACTCTTTATCATATTATACTTCTTGAAATATATCCATGTCAGCCAGTTCTTTTTGGAACAGTGACTGTCTATTCCTTTCGTCTTCTTTTGATGATTCCTGCATCATTCAAGATTTTGCCCATAGCTTGCCTAAGTATTGCAACTTGAGACTTGAATTTGTTTTTCAGTTTCTTCAACTTGAGAAATGCTAAGCAAGTTCTTTCTTTTTTATTCTCCAGTTCTAGGTCTTTGCACATTCCATTGTAGTAGTTTGCTTTGCCTTTCTGAGCTGCCCTTTGAAATCTTCTCTTCCTTTACTTCAGCTCTTCTCCTGCCCCCTTCACCCCACCACAACCCGCTCTTTTACTTCAGCATCTCTTCCCTTTGTTTTGGCTTCTTGACATTCCAGTGCAGTTTTCAGGGTCTCTTCTGGCATCCATTCTGGTCTTTTCTTTCTCCTCTGTTCTTTTAGTGACCTCTTGCTCTCTTTATGGGTGATATCCTTAATGTCCTCCATGACTCATCTAGTCTTTGATCATTGTTGTTCAGTCCTTCCAGCCTATTCTTAACATGATTTTTAATTTCTGGTGAAATAGACTCAATATCATATTTTGGTTCTTGTGGAGTTGTTTTACTTTTTCTTCAGCTTCAATTTATACTTGCACATGAGTAATTGATAGTTTATTCCACAGTCAGCATCTGGTCTGATTTTAACTGCTTATATTTTACTTCTCCAACAACTCATTCCACGGATAAAGTTAATAGCATTCCTATGCAGCCCATCAGGTGGGGTTCACATGTAAAGTCACCACTTGTGTTATTTGTTTTTTGGTTTTTTTTAAAGGTATTGGTGATGAATAAATAATTGAGCCTACAAAATTTAATCATTTAATTTCCTCTTTTCTGAGGAAATTTGACAGCCTCAATTTTATCGACAAGTCTATAATTTTCAACTACCTTTCTTTCTTCATTGTTTACAACTTTTACATTCCAGTCACCAGTATCATTAATAAATCTTGATTGGATGTTTGGTCAATTTCAGACTGGAAAATGTTATAAAGATCTTCAATTTCCTCCTCTTTGACTTTAGCTGTTGGAGCGTAAATTTGAATAATAGTTGTATTAATAGGTCTTCCTTGTATGCATATGGATAATATCCTATAACAACATTGTACTTCAGAATAGAGCTTCTTTTTAACTATGAATGCAACACCATTCTTATTCAGTTTTTCATTCCCAGCATAGTATACCATGTGATTATCTGTTTCAAAGTGACCAAAACCAGTCCATCTCATCTCACTAATGGCTAGAATGTCAGTGTTCATGAGTTCCATTTCATTTTTCACAACTCCTAGTTTTCCAACATTCATACTCTGTACATTCCCTGTTACATCTATTAAAGGATGTTTACAGATGTTTCTCCTCATTTTGAATGACTACCAATCTGGCTTTATCTCTATATCTCTTCATGTTCCTCTATTGTTCATAGGGTTTTCAGAAGCCTGTTATTTCACAAGTGGATGACCAATCCTTTTTCCTAGTCTATCTTAATCTATCCACTATGGGTGACTCTTCTATTTGCTTTTTATTTTCTAATGGGTCCCATGTAAAAGTAGATTGTGATAACTAGTGACATAAGTGTTTTACTGAATAAACTCCAATGCATTAAATGAAGCAACTTAATTGTCTTAATGGACACTTTTGTTTTATTTTAATCTTTTATCTTTCTGAATGCCTAGAATTTTAATATATTAATAATAAATTTTAAAAACATCAAGTTTTTCTAAATTGAGAAAATATTTTGTGAGATAGATAGATAAATTGCTCTTGTGTACCATTGAGTTGGAACTAACCCACAGTTGACCACTGGTTTCAGAGGTAGTTAGTCTTGTAGGAGGATATTGCCCATCCTTCTCCCTCAGAGGATCTGATGGCCTCGAACCACATGCCTTCAGGATTGCAACACAGCTTCTTGCCACTAGGTCATCATATATCTCTATATCTCTATCTATATTCATACACATATATGTTCTTTAATCAAAACTAGTTCTTTAATCAAAATATGATCATTTATCTGCTTTGAAAATAATACATCTATAAAGTAATACAGCAAATCTTTTAAGTTAGCTAAGAGTAAGTGCTATTATTGTAGGGATGGTTATGTCAATCAAGTTTGTTTTCATTCTGTGCTAATCTCTTATTTTTAATGCCTTGAATTTTCTTTATTGAATCCCCTTCAAAAGAAGAGCCTACTACTTTTCTTCTTTAAAAACTTAAATATTTCTTTGGTCAAATATATATTATAATAAAAAAATACCATTTAGTAGTTTTATGTGTGACATTAATAACTTCCGTTGTGCTTTGCACTATCATCATTATCGGGTTCCAAAAATTTTTCATCACTCCAAAGAGAAATTAAGCAGTAATTTAAAAATCTTAAGTAAGCAACAACTTCTCACTCTCCACTTCCCCCAGCCCCCGTCAATGCTTCATCTACTTTTGTTTCTAAGTGTTTGCCTATCATTTGTCTTATAAGGTAAATGAGGTCATAGTTTTCATTTTGGGTCTGACATGTTTGACAGAGCCTGATTTTTAAAGTTTCATTTACGGATCAGTACTTTGTTTCTCTTTATTACTAGGTAACATTCTGTTGTATGTCTGTACCACATTTGGTTTATCTGCTCATCTGTTGATAAACTCTTGGGTAGTTTCCACCTGGTACAGGAACCTGTTTCACTCTCTATTTTCAAGACTTTGGGGATGGAATTGCTAGGTTAGTCCTTCCTAACTAACAGAACACAGAATAGAATTATTAGCAAACACAAAACATATTTTGTACTACTGATTTAGCCCTTGCTTTCCTATTATCTTTCATGGTTTCTTATTGCAGCTTCTTCATAAATTTTCTGTTAAAAATATAATTTCCTACAGGCCAAAGACGTGTGGTGACTACTTCTGTTGTATTTTGTGCATAGTTAGTAAATACTGCTGGGTTGACAATTTCTGTTTTATGTCTCTGACAAAACAGACATAGAAAATTGAAAATAAATTAGGAATATTATCATGATTAGTTATCTGAAGACTGCAGAGGTGAGACACCCTAAACTCTATAGATATGAACTATTTGGCCTAGATGCAGCTGATTTAGATTTCCTTTATCCTTGTTATAAAGAAAATCATGTTGAAGATTGTTGGTCATGTGGTTATTATGAGGAAAAGGCGGGCTTTTTAATTATGAGTACTCAGCTATTTAACTATATTGGTCTTATTTGTGAGATAAATATCTTCACTACGCTTGACCATTATACTCAAAGCTTTTTACTGGGCCCATTATGTCTGTGAATTCCTGATCTTTGTCCCTTCTCAGTTTTCATCATGAGTTTCTTAAGCAATCCCGAGTAGCCTCATGCTGGCTCTGAAACCATTTCCACTAGAGAAAATTGGCAAGACTGAAAGGAAGCTTCCGTAACTCAAGCTGAGTATGCCTCTTGCTTTTCGTGCCAGACTGGGTCCTGTGTGAATTTTATAATTTGAAAATGTTGCACCAGAGCACTGAGCAATGATGACACACTTGTCCTTTAGAGCTGATTGAGCAATGGAACTATGCCTTAGAGACATGATAAATGCTGCAATAAAAAAACCTTCAGAATGAGAGTCCCTCCAGAGTGAGGGGTTGCATGCCGTTGTTATTGGAGAGAACAGTTGTAAGCTGAGCCTTTGTGACTCCAGCACTTTGGTCTTGGAAAGCATGTGCATGATTGATCAAAGTTTTTACCTTTCCAAAAATTCGAAAATGTAAAGGACAGAGATAGTATTAGGGTATAGAAGTATCTAACCACTCAATAGCAAACTTGCTTTGCCAATTTGAGCAAATCACTTTATTAATTGGTTCCCACATATATGAGTAGAAAAGCCAATATTGTTGTGAGACTGCAAAGACATAGTATTTTCAAGTTCACTCTTTAAACTCTAAAGCCTTGTCGTGGTAATTACTTGTGGCTCTGATCCTCAACTTGAAACTTTTTAAGGGTTTTTTTAAGCAAAAAATGGCAGCATTCTTTGTTTATCACCAAAAAAAAAAAGAGTTGCCATCAAGCCATTTCATATTTCTGGATATCCCTTTTGAGTTAGACTAGGACTATGTTCCATAGTGTTTTCACTGGCTGATTTTTTTTGAAAACAGAATGCCAGCCTTCTCCCCCAACCCCAGGCCCCTGGGGCCACTGGATTGGGCCTCTGAAGACCTTGTGTGCTTGGAGTTGTGTGGCCAATTTTCTCGGGAAATTAAAGTTTATCAGTGACTCCAAAAGAAAAAATGGACCGTCTCCTCTCAGGCAAATTATAGTCTCAGAAACCTGCTGGAAGGTCAGCTATGAGTGAGTCAGTTCCTGCTGCACAATGATGAGTGATGGCTACTGGACCTGAACCTCCAAGCTTTTGTTTAGCAGCCAAACACATAAATGCTGTGTATTTACTTTTAAAATAGGTGGCAGTTATTTGAATGAGGTGAGATTTCTGCATGACTTTATGCAGTGTTTTGATAAGGAAACAATCAAATTTAGAGAAAGTGTCTTTGTGTCTGGATTTCTTAAATGGTGTAGAATTGCTTCAAGTTTTCTTTCACATTTCTCTACAAGAAGTTTGATTTTCTAAATATGAAGGTGGTGATATATTTTCTTCTCAGGGATTCTGAAAAACTGTCTTAGATGATAATGCTGTCTATATGGGAAAAGTCCAAGTACAGAATAAAGACTTGGATAATTCATACAGCTCTGAATTTTGTAAGGTCACATGTAGTAACAATTTAGGGACTTTTTCTAGAAATGTTATTATTTCCTGTATTGATCTCCTTAATGCTTTAGGTTTTACCATTTCTTTATATTTCAACTCTTCTTATCTTTCCTGATAATCAACATTTAATAGATATGGTACATTTCTAGTGCCTGAAAGTTTTTCACAATGTTCCCCCAAACTCTAATTTCTCATGAAATTTCCTCCAAAATTATAAATTATAGAAAATATCCAAAACAACTTTTATTTATACTAAATGCTTGGCTCCACAGTCAACACTCTCGGCACCAGTAGCCAGGAAATTTAAAGACATATTGCCATGGGAAAGTCTGCTGTTAGGGACCTCTCCAAAGTATTGAAGAGCAATGGTGTCTCTCTGGAGACTAAGGTGCGCCTGATACAGGCCATGCTCTTTGCAATCACTTGTTATGCATCAGAGAGTTGGACAGTGACTAAAGAGGATAGAAAGAGAATTGAGGCCTTTAAAAGCTGTGGTGCTGGAGAAGAGTATTGAGAGTACCATGGACTGCTAGGAAAACAGACAGATTCATCCTGGAGAGGGTTAAACCAGGCGGCTCCTTGGAGGCAAGGATTCTGAGACTCCGTCTAACATACTTTGGACATGTTTTAAGGAGAGACCGGTCCTTGGAGAGGGACATCATGCTTGGTAGGGTGGAGGGACAGTGCAGAAGGGGAAGGCCCTCTCTGAGGTGTGTTGGTTCAGTGACTGGGGTAATCAGGATGGGAATGTCAGAGACAGTGCGATTGGCACAGAACAGAGCAGAGTTTAGGGCTGTTATACATAGGGTCGCTATGAGTTGCAAGCGATTCGATGGCACATAACAACAACAACAACAAATGCTATAAGAAAGGGTGGTGTCAGAGATTTGTTTTTAATCAATTTTATTGAAAGTGTACAGACTTAGGGTTTCCAGTCATTCATTGTTGTAGTTTTCTCCCTGCACATCACCTCCACCCCAATTCCCTTTTCTCCTTGATAAGTAAAAGAAAAACTCTTTGATTGCTATGCAATCCCTTCCCCTACGTCCACTGCACTGTGCAGCCATCATTCTGGACTCCGTCATGACAATAATACCTAATTATATATCCCTTTTAAACAGTTCTTTCCTTCATCTGCTGTGATGCAGTATACATCATTCCTCCCCTTCTTCTTTGTCTTCCCTCAACCCCGATGTCAGTCCTGTTTTACAATAGTGGCCTTATGCAATATTTGTCCTTTTGTGACTGAGATATTTCATTCAGCATAATGTCCTTTAGGGTCATCCACTTTGCATAATATTTCATGAGTTCCTTGTTTTTCAGTGCTGCATAGTATTCCATTTTGTGAATATACCAGAGCTTCTCTATCCATTCATTTGTTTATGGGCATTTGGATTGCTTCCAGCTCCTTACTATTGAGAACAAAGCCACAATAAACATGGGTGTGCATATATCTGGTTGGGTGGCAGTTATGGTTTCTTTAGGGTAAATTCCCAGTAGTGGAATTGCTGGCTCAAATGGTATTTCTATTTGCACCCTTTTGAGAAAGTGCCAATTTCTTTGCTGTCTTACATCAACAAGAAGACTACAAAAGTTCTGTTAGTTTAGCTTCCTTTGGACATCTTACATTGAGCATTCTAAATGTGTGCCTATGTCTATTCACTGGTATGTGTATTTGTGGAAATATTTGTGACTGAGAATACAGTGGAATCTTTTGAGTGTGAGGTCTTTTCTTCAAAGCTCCATCAGACTTGCTTTGTGTATGTGCGAGGCAATTTTGTACCTATAGCCAATTTAGAGACACAGAAATTGTACATGAAATTGATAGAAGCTACAGTTCAACTGTTGAAACTTCAGAATTAAGGTCATGTAGGTGTTTGAGAGTACAGGTTTTATAGATCCTGTAATTCATATTTGTGGAGCAAGTGATTGCCAGCACAAGACTGACATTCCCACATGTGATGAATGACACTGTGGTGTACCAAGAGGATTTAAAACTTCCAACTGACAATTACTTGCATTTCCATTATCCCTCATTACTTCAAGCAAGGATTCTTTTACTTTCTTTTTTTTTTTAGTAAAAGTACATATACTTTAATATTTAAAAGATACATTCATCAATTATTTATTCTTAGATATCTTTAATTTTTGCTGAAGTCTTTCATCAATATTTTTAGAGATTATTCTTTTTTATGCCTATTAATATATTAAGTGATGTGAATACATTTCTTACTATTAAATCAACCTTGCATTCCTGGAATAAATGCTACTTCATCATGTTGATTACTTTCTTCTTTTTTAAAAAAATACTGGTTTGCTTACAAAGTTCATAAAGTTTGTATACTGTGTTTATCACACCAAAATTTCCTCCTTCCTTTATCCATCCCTCCTTCCACCCATCAAATTGTGTGACCCTATGATTAAGCCACCCACCCTTTTGGATCCTCATACTCATTCTACAATATTGGTGTATTTGTCCTTAGGAGACTGAGTTATTTCACTTAGCATAATGCTCTCCAGACCCTCCCACGTTAGGTAGTAATTTACAAAACCATTGCTCCTGCATTCTGCATAGCATTCCACTGTGTGAATGTACCATAATTTGTCAATCCATTTGATTGTGATTGGACATTTGGACTGTATCCATGTTCTTGCAATGGTAAATAACACTAGTATGAATATTGGTGTACAAGTCTCCATTTATGCCTCATTTCTCAGGGTATATTCCAAGTAGTGGAATAGCTGAGTCATATAGAATTTCTATGTTCGTCTTTTTTGGGGAAGCACCAAACTGCCTTCCAGAGAGATTGGTTGTACCATTTTACAGTCCCACCAACAATGTATAAGAGCTCATCTCTGCCCCCCAAATCCAAACTACCAGATAATGGTCCTAAAAACCTCTCTTATTAGCCTTCTAATGTTGATCAAGCACATATGAGACTGTAATAAACACAGAGAAGACTGTACACCCTTCCCTCACTTGCAGAGGCAATCTAGCTACATTTCATGTGCTTTACCTTATTTCCCAAAATTCCTGAATTAATTGCCCAACTCAATTCAAATTTGTCTCATTGTCCCAGCAATAAACCATTCCTGTCCTGCCTCCAAGCCTTTTCTTGAGAATTGTAATAGGCTCTGCATGTTTCAGACATGTCAGTGCTGTGACTGCCCTTAATTCTTTCAAGTCACTTATTTGAGTAAATTCATTATACTTATTATTTTGCTTTGCATTTGTAATTAAATATTGTTAATATCAGACTATTGAATTTTATCTTATAGTTGCTTTACATTTTCTCTAAAACCATGCCTTTAAAAGTACAGACTTGATCTATAGAATTTCTGGGTAGATTTTCTTTGTTGATTAAAACGTGATGCTAATAAAAGCCAAAGTACGAATTTGATAAAGATATTGTCACATTTACAAAGGAAAATACATAGAGACAGATATAATCATAACTAACCACAGTTATATGAAACACAGTTGATGCAGTGGAAATCAACTTAATTTTCAAGTGTTTATCTTATTTTTGATACTACATAAGTTTTGGGGTTTTTTTTAATTTCTTAAACAATTACAGATAATGTAAGGAACATGCTGGAAAATACCTTTTCTTAAAAAATATCTGTACCAACAGTAGTCCAAATTCTAATCATCCCACTGTGAAAATATATTTTAAAACTTTGTCTCCTATGAACTGTCTCTTCATTCTTTGCATGTGCTCATCCCTGTTCTTGACATTTCCTGAACACTACTGCCTCTGCCAGTAGTTTAGTGTCTTTGCAGGTTTTTCCAAGTTAAAAAACTACATATATTTCTTGTGGGCCCAGAAAATGTCTTTTACACAACATTAGGTAATCTGTTTGTTGCATTGAGCTGGTTTTATTATATCATTGACCACACATGTGTTGTATTTAAAAAAGAAAATTGCAAAAGAAAAGTAATGCAAGGAAAAGTTTTAAGAAAAGAGGCAAATAAAATAAAATGATACCTTCTCTAAGAAGCAAGGTTTATAAAATAGACTTTTGACATAGAGAAGAGTCAATTAATTACCATAATGTTGTTAGTTTGAATGGATTTAACCCACTGACTTAATTTCATTTAAGTGAAATATCTAAAAAGATATCTCAATGAGTCCAAGCTTATTAACTTTCCAGACACAGGACTCCTCATATAGGTAATAGTATTTTGAACAAAATCTCCTATATTGGAAGAAGGGATAATCATAGAGTATACAAATTTTGTAAGCAAACCAGTATAAAAGAAAATAAATTTATTTTAAAAAATCTCATGTATTGTTTATAAATACAATGTCCTAACATGAATACAGGCATACTTACATACAAATATTCATTCCATGTTCTTGACAGCCAAAAGATGAAGTAACCAAAGTGTCTATCAACAGATTAACAGATAAAATAGGGTACATAACACAAACTTTCATGTGCTTATGGTAGGGTAGATGTTGTTCTGATACACACCATAACACAGATGAATCTTGAGAATATTGTGCTGTTATTATTATTATAGAGCCCTGATGGCACATCACATTGTAAGTATAAGGCTGGTAAGAAAAAGATGGGCAGCATGAATTTACCTGCCACTCCTCCAAAGAAGATGAGGCCCTTTTCTCCAATAAAGATTTACAAACTTTACAAACCCAATGAAGGTTATCATGAATCGAGATTGACTAGATGGCTGTGGGGTGGGTTTCTGGAGCTATTGTCCCAGGGCTTCCTTTCACTTCTCTCTATTAGGATCATTTACTTCCTAGATCCCAGCTTTTCCTCTTTATTTGTATTGATGGAGAACTCTGAGAGAGCAGGCCGGCAGTCCTTTAATAATTTTGAAAATATTCTACTTTCATATTTAGTTGGTAGCTTAGCTGAATATAAAATTCTGAAGTTGGAAATCTTTTCCCTCTGTATTTATAAGGTATGAATAATTATTCTCTAGCTCCTGATGCTGCAATTGAGGAATTCAATGTCATTCTCATTCCAGATCCTTCACATGGGACAGTTAGTTTTATGTGTTTCTCTTCTCTGGGAGCTTTCAGGGAAGCCTCTCTGTGAAGGGCAGTAGTCTTTACAGCGATTTTTTAATATTTGAGAAAAGAATTTTACTTTCTATCCAAGAGAGAAAATCTTTCTTTCATGAGTTTTTCTTGTTATTGTTTTGACCAGTATGAATGCTTGGCCTCTTTCATTCTAAAATTAATGAAAAGCCTAGGGATAGCTTAACACTTTTTGATACATATGGCAAATGGCAAATATGTAGAGGATGACAACTATATACTTTTCAACTTGTCTGAAAATAGAAAACAAGATGTATAAACTCCAACATAATGATTGTCATGAACTCTTTCCCATCAGATGTTACATTCTTCACATGCCATTTGTCTTGCCCTTCCACATGTATATTTTCTTGAATCATTAGCATATGAATCTAAAACTTCTTCAGTGAACCTGCATTTTATCTCAAATTAAAGACTTCTGCTGACACAGTGTGTTACATTTTAGACTGACAACCAAAGATTGACAGTTCAGATCTACTATCTGCTTCTCCAGGAGAAAGATGGTCATTCTTCTCCCATAGAAATCAAATACTAAGGAAAGGTTTCTTGCAATAGGAAAGTCTGCTGTTAGGAACCTCTCCAAAGTACTGAAGAGCAATGGTGTCATTCTGGAGAATAAAGTACATCTGATACAGGCCATGGTCTTTGCAATCACTTGCTATGTGTCAAAGAGTTGGACAATGATGAGAGAGGATAGAAGGAGAATTGATGCCTTTGACCTGTGGTGTTGGAGAAGAGTACTGAATATACCAGGGACTGCTAAGAAAACAAACAGGTTTACCCTAGAGAGGGTTAAATCAGGCTACTCCTTGGAAGCAAGGATTCCGAGGCTTCATATGACATACTTTGGACATGTTTGCAAGGAGTCACCAGTCCTTGGAGAAGGATGTCATGCTTGGGAGGGTGGAGATATGGCACAAGAGAGGAAGACCCTCTATGAGATGGATTGATTTAGTGACTGGGATAATGGGAGTCGATGTGTTGGAGACAGTGAAATTGGCACAGGATAGGGCCGGGTTTAGGGCTGTTGTGCATAGGGGTTGCTATGAATTGCAGGCAACTCGACAGCTAGGATCAATCTTGGAGGGTTAACAGGGATGGGTAAGGAGGGAGAGGGGAGTTGAAAATTAATAAATAGATAAGGTAGATAAAGGGAAAGCCAACACAATAAGAATTCGATTAGACAGTGTCATTAATTACATTAATCATTGGTAATTAATGTGCAAAAACAAAGTGTCCTTGGATTGAATGGAAAAAATCATGAAGATTCCAAAAGGCAGCACGGAATGACAAAGCAAAATATTACAATGAAATGTGAGAGGAGCTAGAGTCCGAAAATCAAAAGGGCCGAAGTCATTCAGAATTTCAAGAAGCTGATGAACAAATTCAAACCTCGAGTTGCTATACTCAAGGATGCTTTAGGCAGAATATTAAATGATCCAGGAGGTATTAAAAGAAGATGGAAGGAATACATTGAGTCATTGTATCGAAAGGAATTAGCAGATACAGAAGAATTTAATGAAATAATATTTGAGCAAGAGCCTATGGTGATGGAGGCAGAAGTTCAAGCTGCTTTGAAGGAAATAGCAAAAAATAAGGCCCCAGGAATAGATGGTATACCAATTGACATATTTCAGCTAACAGATGCTGCCCTGGATGTGCTCACCAAGTTGTGCCAAGAAATCTGGAGAACAACCACTTGGCCAACTGACTGAAAGAGATCTATATTTGTTCCCATTCCAAAGAAGGGTGACCCAGCTGAGTGTGGAAACTACAGAACAATGTCATTGATTTCACATGCAAGCAAGATTCTACTGAAGATTATCCAAAAACGATTGGAACAGCACATCAGCAGAGAACTGCCAGAAGTCCAGGCTAGGTTTATAAGGGGCCATGGTATTAGGGATATTGTAGTTGATGTTAGATGATGGATCTTAGCTGAAAGCAGGGAATATCAGAAGAATGTCTATCTCTGTTCATTGATTATGCAAAGGCGTTTGACTGTGTGGACCATAACAAATTGTGGCTGACTCTGAGAAGAATTTGATCATGCTAATGCGAAACCTATACTTGGACCAAGAGGCAGTGGTCAGAACAGAGCAGGGTAACACTGCATGGTTCAAAATTGGGAAGGGTGTACGCCAGGGATGTGTCCTATCTCCATACCTTTTCAATCTGTATGAAGAACAGATTATCTGAGAGGCTGGGCTCTATGAGAAGTGTGGCATCAGGAAGATCTATTAACAATATGCCTTATGCAGAGGACACAACCCTGCTTGCTGAAACTGAGGAGGACCTCATGCACTGGCTGCAGAGGGTCAAGGACTGCAGCCTTCAGTATGGACTGAGGCTCAATGTCAAGAAGACAAAGATTCTCACCACTGGACCAATTGGTAGCATCAGGATGGATGGCGAAGAGATTGAGATTGTTCACAGCTTCAGTTTGCTTGGCTCCACGGTCAACACTCTTGGCACCAGCAGCCAGGAAATCAAAAAACATATTGCGATGGGAAAGTCTGCTGTTAGGGACCTCTCTAAAGTACTCAAGAGCAACGGTGTCTCTCTGGAGACTAAGGTGCGCCTGATACAGACCATGGTCTTTGCAATCACCTGTTATGCATCAGAGAGTTGGACAATGACGAGGGAGGATAGAAGGAGAATTGATGCCTTTGAGCTGTGGTGCTGGAGAAGAGTATTGAATATACCCTGGACTGCCAAGAAAACAAACAGATTCATCCTGGAGAGGGTTAAACCAGGCTACTCCTTGGAGGCAAGGATTCTGGGCCTTCATCTGAATTATTAACATATGTACAACATAGTTGAGGAAAATCTGAATAAGTCCTAGGCTTTCTTGGCTACAAAAGAGCCATTGAGCCCTGAAAGGAGTAACCCAGAGAAGATGCATCTGCTGTAGGAGTTGTCCTACTTGAATAATAGACTTCACTGGTGCTTCTTCCTCTTCCTGGTTACTAAAGGTAACATGGAGGTTTTTAGCCCTCCTCTTAAATAACTCTTGTACTCTGGTAACTAACATTTTTAAATTATTACTACTACTCATCATAATATTTGTTATTAATATTGTATTAATATAATTTATTATAATTAATAATAATAACAGCAACTGTATTTCTTTAAAACTAATAACCAAATGAGCTCTGGTGGCCTAGTGGCAAGAAGCTGTGCTGCAACCCCAAAGGCAAGTAGTTCAAATCCACCAGCTGCTCCATGAGAGGATAGGCAGTTTCCTCTCATGTGATTTACTGCGTCTGAGAACCCAAAGAAGGGTCAGCTGTGTGTTGGTTCTGACTCGACGGCACACAACAACAAATACCCTGTCCTGTGCTAAGTGCTTTTCATGTATCATCTAATTTTTCCTCATAACAACTCTATGAGGTAGGCAATATTTAGTTATAGATGAAGGGGGAGATAATCAAGTATAAAGAGATCACATAACTAACAAGCAGTAGGGCAGAGTTTGAGCTTGGCCTTTCATTCTCCACACCTTCACACTGATGCTTTCCTTTTTTTCCTTGGTTAACATTCAGAACAGAAATTTGAACAAAACAAACGAACAAATAAAATATGTATTCCTGTATTTATTTTGTAAAATTTTGGAGTAATGCAATACCTAGCTTATTCAGTTCCTCAAAACTCCATGATCTCTAAACTTTTTATTAATTACTATTAGAAACAAATTTTGTTTGTTCTGCCAGTTCTTCTCTTAACTGTCTTCCAGTACTTTTTTTTTAAGTAGTAGTAAAATTCTCTCCTGCCATGTAAGAGTATTGAGTTCAGATCTTGATCAGTATATTTCATGATCAGTAATACTTGTCTGTCAGAGAAGGCCTGCCTACTGTCAAGATGTTGAATGTTTCAGTACAATGGACTAGGGGGGGAAAGGCCGAGAGAGATACTTCAAAAATCAGCCAATGAAAATGCTATGCAATTTTACTTAACTATTAAAGGAGCTATGGTGGTTTTGTGAGTAAAGAGTTATGCTGCCACCCCAAAGGCAGGTGGTTTGAATCTCCTAGTGGAAATTCAGGAGACAGATGAATAATCTCCTCTCATGCAATTTATAGAAGCAGGAGTGGCATCCACTTCCTAAACCACATGCCTCTGGAAACTCTATAAACTTGGAGAAATGACAATAGTTATGGAAAGACATTAGGTCTTTTGTTCATAGAGTCGCTACGAGTCATGCTCAACTTGACAACTATCAACAACAGCAACAACATGTAATTTATAGCCTCTGCTACCCAATGGAAGGTCAGCTGAGTAATTCAGAGTCAACAGCAATGAGAGTGAGTGTATGAGATCAAACTGACAGCAACTGGAAAGACTAGACCAAAGCCTTAAACAGTGAGTTTATGCTAGTAGAGAAGGAACAGCTCAGAAAAGAAGGGTGAGAATAGTTGCAATCTGTGGTTGTAATCAATCCCCTTGTAGAAATGGTTTCTACAGTAATGAATGACACTGTAGAAATTATTCATGTAGAAATGAATGGTTGCATTTGTGTATGTCCAGCAAAAACAACAAAAAAGACAAGTTATTAACAACAACCCCTTGTTACTAACAAAGTTATTAACAAAGACTTCATGGATCACAAGTCACTGTCTGCTCTGGTGTTGGAAGATGAGCCCTATGAAGAACAGATCTAAATTTTCCTGTGCTGTGCCATCTTTATCATTTCTAACATACTTTAACTTATTGCTGTAGTCATTGTGTCAGTCCATCTGGGTAAGGGTCTTCCTCTTTTTCACTGGCTCTCTATCTTTCCAAGCATGATGTCCCTCTGCAAGGAATAGCCTCTCCTAGAAACATACCCAAAGTATGTGAGATGAAGCTTTGTCATCTTTGCCTCTAATGAATGCTCTGGCTGCACTTTCTCCAATACATAACAGTTTGTTCTTAATAGAAAGATGGACATTTCCTGCCATGTGGATACCCACTGGAGAATCAGCTATTAGTCAATTCCAACTTGACAGCAATGAGTTGAGTTTGTTACCTACAAAACAGAATGACTATGAAGATTAGATAAGGCAGTCCAAATACAGTATTTGACATAATATCTAGCAAAATTGCTGTTGTAGTTGTTTGAGAAGTCACTTCCAATTTGTAATGGCCACATGTATGTAGGCATGACTGTTCCATAAGGTTTTTAAAGATGTGACCTTTCAGAAGGAGATTGTCAAGTGTGTTTTTCAGGATATTTCTAGGTGACCTTTCATCTAGTAGTCAAATTCCTAACCTTTCACTCTACTTCGGTACCTCTAGCAAATTTTGTTGTTGTTAGGTGCCATCAAGTTAGTTCCAACTCCTTTTGGTACAACAACACGAAAGCATGACTGATCCTGCACCATTCTTACAACTTGGCTGTGCATAAGCCCATTGCTGTAGTCACAATGTCAGTACCTCCCCGGAAGTCTTCCTCTCTTTTGCCAATCCTCTACCTTCCCAAGCATGAAAAGTAGGAATTGGCACCTCCTAAATAACTTACTAAGAATATATGAGACTAAGTCTCACCATCCTCTCTTCTAGGAAGCACTCTTGATGCACTTGTTCTAAGACAAACATATTTGTTCTTTCAACACTCCGTGGTATATAGTCAATATTTTTCGCAAACACCTCAATTCAAAAGTATCAATTCTTTGGCCTTCTTTATTCTTTGTCCACAATTCACATGTATATGAAGCAAATGAAAATACCATGACTTGGGACAGGACCTTAGTCTTTAATATGACATCTTCACTCTTTACCACTTTAGAGCAAATATTTGGATTCCGTAAATGTTAGCTAATGAGATTACTGAGTTGATACAAGATTTACACCAGCTCTTATAACAGGAGGTTGGGGTTGTTGTGTTTTTGTGTGGTTTTTTTCCTTTGGGGATAATACGAAACTCCTAATGACAAGGTATATATTTGCAGTATTTTATTTTAAAGTTTAATATATTTTCTCATCTACCTCCATATCCTCCAAATAATGATGCTTATCAGATTAGAAAGATTAATTTTGTGTGAAATTGATTCTGTTACATTATACCTTGGAGTTTGTAAAAAGCTTGTACATTTAATTAAGTCTAGGAGACAAGGATTCTGAAGCTTCATCTGACATACTTTGGACATGTTGCAATGAGGGACCCAGTCCTTGGAGAGGGACGTCGTGCTTGGGAGGGTGGAGGAACAATGCAGGACAGGAAGACTCTCAATGAGAGAGATTGATTCAGTGACTGTGGTAATGGGGATAGATGTGTCAGAGACAATACGATTGGCACAGGACAGAGCAGAGTTTAGGGCTACTGTACATAGTGTTGCTATGAGTTGCAGGCAACTTGGCAGCACATAACAACAACAGCATCAGTCACAAATGGACAAATATTCTGTGATCCCACTTAAATAAACAAATACAAAAAAGTCAAATGTTTTTCGTGGTTATCAGGGACAGGAGGGAGTAGAAGGAGAAATCATTGTTGAGGAAGCATTGAGCTTCTGTTAGTGATGTTTGTCAATGGACGTAAATAATGGTTGCACAACCTAATTAATTTAACCATGGTCGTGGAGATGGATATCTAGAAAATGTGGAATTTAGCAATGTTGTGTTTATTTTTTCTAACCACACTTGAAAAAGAAAGTCTACTCATAGAATGAAAAGCCATGCTTAAAGGCTAAGATGATGACACACATTTCTGTCCTTCCATGCATAGTGTGTCTCATGACTCTTGTCTGCCTGAAACACACCGAAGATTGTGAAACTGATGGGCACACACTGATGCAGCCTAACTCATTGTCATCCAGCATGAAAACTAAGAAAGTGGGATTTATTCCTGAGAAGAGCTGTTGTTTATGCAAATATTTAGCTCAATTTGTTCTTTCATGGGCAGTTGTACAAAGTGACAAAAAACACCTACTCTGCTTACAGTTTGGCAAGAACAGTAGCTTATGTTTTCTAGAGACAAAATTAGAAGCAGGTTCCCTGGACCCATCTCTAAGTCAAAATAAAATAAGCTGTCTAGGGAACCACTCTGCCCCCAGTAATGATGATTTGTAGAGTAATGTTTTTTTAGGTCAAGATGTCCCAGAAGAAGAGAAGAGGGAGAAGAGAATGGGAGGGGGTGTTGTTTCTGGACATCATATTTTCTAGAGGTGAAGAAACAAGCTGTTTCTCTCTCTCATTGTGACCTTTTTGTATTTTATTCATAATATTGAAAATAGATATTTTTTTCTGCATAAACACTTAATAAACACTTAAGGCATAAGCCTTAAGCCTGAGCTAAACTAAGACATTGAGGAAAAATATCTATTTTCTGTTTTCACTGCAAAATGAACACTCATCCTACTCTATAAAATATGAAAAATCAATTGGAAAATATTGAATAAACAGAAATGTGCATAAAGACTAGAGGGAAACAGAATCAGGAGACACTGGTCCCTCGCCCTAAAATTTAAAATCTAATAGTGGATGTATTTATCCAAATAATTCTATGACAATTAAAAGACAGGTTTCTAAATCTGTGGAAAAACAGATGGCAAGGGATTTTGTTAAACAAAAGTTAGAGGATTCATTGAAGTTTTCATGGAGAAAATGTCATTTGTACTGGACTTTGAAATACAAGAAAGATTTTGACATGTAGCAATGGGAGTTAAAAAGAGCATTTCACTTTCAAGAAACAGTGTGCATGAAGACTAGCAGACCAGAAAATTAAGCATGTCCACCCTGGCAATGAGTATGCCATGCCTAACCATACTTTGTGCAAATAAAGTGAGGTCTGGGGTTATTAGTGGAAAATTGTTAGCTTCCATCAATCAGTCCCTGGTTCATGATGACCTCATGTATAGTGGAACGAAATCCTGTCTGGCCGCACACCATTCCCATGATTGGCTGTGAACTGATCCTTAGGGATTTAGGGCTGCTCAATGAAAATCTAGAATGTCAAGTTAAGATAGTTTCATTTATCATATAAGTGAATATCCAACTCTTCCACCAGTCTTCCATACTCATAATTTTTTTTTTTTTAACTTTACGGTGATTTTACAAAGTTTGAATACAGTGTTTTTCACAAAAGATCCTTTCCATTTCCTTCATGCCACCACCTTAATCATATATTTCATCTTTTTAGTTAAATGAGTAATTAATACCCATTGCTGAAAAGTTATTTCTGACTCACAGAAATTCCCCGTATGGATTCTAAGGCTGTAAATCTTTATGGAAGCAGACTACTTCATCTTTCTCCCGAGCAGCTGGTAGATTTAAGCTGAGCCATCAACCACCACACTATCAGGGCTCCCTGGCCCTTAATGGTGGACTGTAAATGTAACATACTTTGGCCATGAAATGTATTATAACATCTTTTTATGTTTTGTTTGTTTGTTTTTTAAATATTGTTGTGTACCGTCAAATCTTATCCAACTGGCACAGGACGAGGATTGCCACTCCCCCAGTGGATCATCTGGTGAATTTGAACCTGTGTATTTTTTTGTTGTTGTTTTTTACTTTTGGAGTTATTGCCTGCCTGCCTGCCTTCTTTCCTTCCTGCCTTCTTTCCTTCCTTCCTTCTTTCCTTCTTTTCTCTCTTTTTTTTGATTTGCTTACAAAGTTCATATACATTGTGTTTCACAGCATTTTTCATTCACATTATGTTCCATACACTCATTCTCATGCATTATGTTTTATAAAATTAAACTTGATAAAACCGTTGGACCTTGCCCATCATTACCCTGTCTTTTTGCCCAAAAATCCTTCCCATTTCTTTCCCCTCTCCCTCCACCCAACAAACTGTGCAACCCTTTGATTTCACCCCTACTCATCCTCAGCCCTCTCACCCCTCTGAGTTCCCATACATGTATTACTAGTTATCCTTCTATTTTTACAATAATGTTCTTATGCAGAATTTGTCCTTATGTCCTTATGGGTCCTGTGTTAGTTCACTCAGCATAATGCTCTCCAGCCTCTCTCAAGTACATTGGTGTTCAAATCTCCTTTTGTGTCTCAATTCTAATTCCCTTAGGGTATATTCCTAATAGTGAAATAGCTGTGTCATAGGGAGTTTCTATGTTCAAGTTTTTGAGGAAACACCAAACTGTATTCCAGAGTGGTTGCACCATTTTACATCCCACCAGCAGTGTATGAGAGTTTCTTCCACTTCTCCACATCCTCTCCAACATTTATTGCTTGCTGCCCTACTAAATGTTGCCACTGACAAATACAGGCAGAAATGCACAATCTCTAGAGGATAAAATTTATAATTGGGACTTTCTATACATTAAATCTCTGTGCTCATCAATCACTTTTTCCAACAGGGTGGGGGGAAAAGCTTAGCACCTGGGAACAAACATTTGGCAATAGCATCTGAGACAACGGTCTTATAACAGAAGTTTACAGAATACTCATGTACTGCCAGAAGAAAAAGACTGATAACTCTGTTACAAAATGGCCAAAACACATGAAGAAGACTTTTCACAGAGGAAGACATTCAGGTGACCACCATGAAGAAATACCCAAAATCACTGGCAATCAGAAGGATGCAAATCAAAACCACAGTGAGATACCATCTTATCCTAGTAGCAGTGGCAAAGTTTAGTAGGGAAGCAAGAAATAAATATTAATGATATTTTAAATGTTTAAGTCCCACAGATTCTTTTTCTTCTATTCCTTAACACATAGGTGACAGTTTTAACATGTTTAAATTTCCCCAAAATCTTAAAAGAGGTGTGGTCTTGGTTGGTAGTCGTTTAAGTTGAATGTCAAAATTAAAACAAAATTAATTTTACCTGTTTATTTTCACTCCCAAATATTCA
The DNA here is from genome assembly GCF_000299155.1 of Elephantulus edwardii. Lineage (NCBI taxonomy): Eukaryota > Metazoa > Chordata > Mammalia > Macroscelidea > Macroscelididae > Elephantulus > Elephantulus edwardii. The sequence continues at coordinate 1,190,276 of NW_006399916.1, forward strand.
AACAAAGGCATAGTGTTGATTTTAACTCACTTAACAAAATTCAAGTGTGCTAGCCCTGAGTCATGGCAGCCCAGGTGTTGCTGAGGAGATCTGCTTGTGGCATTTTCTTGGCTAGGTCCAAAGGCCTTTCCTCCAAGGAGCCACTAGATGGGTTGGATCTGCTTGTAGATTAGCAGTCAGCCTCCAGCCACCTGCACTAGACTCCCATACTCATACAATCAGACTTTATTTGTGTATAAGAATTTTAAATTATGCATAAAGAGAAACAGCTTATGAACCCATCTTTAATATGAAACTCATTTATACAAAATGAAATGGAGAAAGAAATGGAAAATGTTGAGTAACTGGAATGATGTGGATTGGGTGGGTGTCGATAAATTTTGAAAACTCAAACACAGTTTGATAGGCGCCTTGTCATTAGGAGCACAGACACTTTTCTGGTTGTTGTTAAGGGCCCTTTATGACCTTTAAGCTATCATGAGTACACATTCCTGCCTTTGGTGTGCAGTGTTTATACTGTAACACTGATAATTTAAGGTCATTTGGGTGCTTATTTATGTAGAAATTCAGACATGCGAACCCATGCGGTGCCTAACAAGCCCTCTTGGCGCCACTGGCACACATTCACATACTATTCTTTTTATTTGCATTTTAAAGACACTGTTTTTCTTAGGATGACCAGAAGTATAATTTTTCTTTTATCTAAGAATTAGTTTTTGAGCAAAGGTTCCTTGGCTTTTTGCTGAGAAAAAGCAAGAGATCCATTTCCAGACACCTAATAGAGTAGGTTTTTTGGTTTTTTTCTTTTGATCAGCCTTTTTTTTTAATCAATGAGAGGATTAAAAGATGACAGAAAGTAGGGTTTCAGAATCGGCCTTATGTTGGCAATGAGTTTACCAGCTGCTGGACTTTGGACAATTCACTTTGTCTATCTGTTCGAGCTTATTTATCTGTCCAGTGAGGATGGTAGCTCAGATCACAAGAAATATAAGAATGTGTCTAGTCTATGGAAGGTAGTAAATAGATATATTCGATTACTTTTCACCATCCCTGCCTCTCCCTCCTATAAAATTTCTCAGCCTTCAGATTAAGTAATCAATTCATTTCCTACCTAATAATTATTGGCTATGACTCACGCCTGCGCATCAAACCCTTTATAAGGTAGTAGACTTATGACTACTAATAAGACAGGAGAGCTGATCCCCAGCGCCCTAAGGTTTATAAGCATTTTTGTCACTCCAGAGTCACCAAGCTGGAATTTACACAGCTTTAAAATTTAAAATAGTGACTGCTTTTTTCCACCACTTTTGAATAATGAACTGGTTTAGGTAAATCAATTCAGAAGTCAAAAGTTGACACACATTGTGTGTAAAGTCTACACACAATGAATCATAAGCCCACATTTAATCTTGAGAAGAGAACCTGTCCTAGTGCATCCACTTACTGTAAGCACATTCAGAAAAAAAAATCACATGGCAACTTATGGGACTACTTATCCTGACTGATAGAAGTGGGGCCAGGGGCAGGTTGGTGGTTGTAGTTCTTTCTGGAAGTGGGAGTTTAAATTACTACTGATCTAGACTTTCATTTTTACATGTTCTTAAATTATAATACTTCTGTATGTCTCTAATCTCTCTTCTCAATATTGAAAGAACATTCTTCTCTTTAAGAAAAGTAATCACCATATTAAAATGTAAACATTTGAGTAAGTGTTCATAGCATAGAAGGAATCTTCACTTTAAAAAAAATAAGATTTAACTTCTGACTAAACATAGTCCTGCACCAGATGGCTCTACTAGTAAATTCTATCAAACATCCAAAGAAGAGCTGTCACCAATTCTGCAGAAAGCATTCAGAAAATAGAAAAAGATGGAATACTCCCAGACTAATTCTATAAAGTACATATCCCTAATACCAAAGTCATGTAAACACAGATGCAAAAATCCTCAATAAAATCTTGGCCAATAGAATGCAATAGTACATCACAAAAATAATTCACCATGATCAAGTGAGATTCATAACATGGATGTAAGAATCATTCAACATAAGAAAAACAACTAATGTAATGCATCACATTAAGAAAGCAAAGAACAAGAACTACATTATCCTATCAATTAATGCAGAAAAGGTCTTTGACAAAATCCAACAGCCTTTCCTGATTAAAATACTCAGCAAAATAGGAATAGAGGAGAAACTCCTCAACATGGTGAAAAGTATGTACAAAACCAAGAGCCAACATTGTTTTCAATGGAGAGAGATTAAAGGAATTTCTCTTGAGAACAGAAACTAGGTAAGGATGCCCACTAGCACCTCTCCTATTCAATATAGTACTGGAAATACAGTGAGAGCAGTAAGACAAGACAAGGAAGTAAGAGGTGTCCAAATTGGCAAAGAGAAGGTAAAACTATCTCTACATGCAGATTATATGACAATATACATAGAAAATCTTAAAGATTCAGTGAGAAAACTACTGGACATAGTTGACCAATTAAGCAAAGTGGCAGGATACAAGACCAACATAAAAAAAATCAGTTGGATTTCTCTACAGTGACAAAGAGAAACGAGAAATGGAACCAAGAAAAATAATACCAATTACACAACTACATAATAGCTAATTACAGGATGAAATACTTGAGAATAAATCTAACTGGAGGCATAAAAGATCTATACACAAAATATTACTACAGGAAACAAAAAGAGATCTAAAGATGTGGAAAAATATACCATGCGTATGGATAGGAAGACTCAATATCATGAAAATGACAGTTCTACCAAAGGCAATCTGCAAGTTCAATGCAATCCAAATACAGATACCAATTCCATTCTTCAATGAGATGGAAAAGGCAATTTCCAATTTTATCTGGAATGGCAAGAGACCCCAAATCAGCAAAGTATGACTGAAAAAAAAGGAGCAAGGTAGGCAGCTTCATAGTCCCTAATCTCACATCATACTATGCAGCTGTGGTGGTCAAGACAGCATGTTACTAGTACAGTACAGCAAGAGACATATTGTTATATGCTGTTGAGTCACCTGCAACTCATAACAATCTTGTCCTGAGCCAATTTTACCTACTCTGACACACCTATACCTATTGCTGCAGTTACTATATCAATCCATCTCATCTGAGGTTTTCCTCTCCTGTGCTGTTCCTCCACCCTTCTGAGCTTGATGCCCTTCTCCAAGGACTAGTCCCTTCTGGCCATGTGTGCAAAGTATATGAGAAGGAGCTTCAAAATTTTAGCCTCCAAGGAGAAACTTGGTTTCACCCTCTCCAAAATAGACTTATTTTTTCTCCTTGCAGTTCAAGACTCTTCTCCAGCACCACAACTCAAAGGCATCAATTCTTTTTCTGTCATCCGTAGTCATTGTCCGGCTCTCTGATTCATAGCAAGTAATTGCAAAGATTATGGATTAGGTGCATTTTAGTCTCTAGACTGACATTGTTACTTCTCAGTACTCTGGAGAGTTTCCTGACAGCAGATTTTCCTAGTGCAATTTGTCTTTTGATTTCCTGACTGCTGATGCCAAGAGTGTTGATTGGAGAGCCATGCAAGCTGTAATTTTTATCAACCTCAATCTCTTCCCCAACTATCATGATGCTGTCAATTGGGCCAATGGCGAGAATTTTTGTCTTTTTATGTTGAGTGTCAATCCATGTGGAAGACTACAGTCCTTGACCTTCTGCAGCAAATGCTTCAGGTCCTCCTCAGTTCTAGCAAGTAATAGAATTAAGAACCCGGAAATCAGCTAATCCACCTATGGTCAACTGATCTTTGACAAAGATATGGAATCAGTTAAGTTGAGAAAGGACAATCTCTTCAACAAATGGTATTGACATAATTGGAAAAAACATCTGCAAGAATCTTAAGACCCACAACACACATCTTATGCAAAAACTAACTCAGGGTGGATCAGGGACCTAGGAGTAAAACCAAGACTATAAAATTCATCAGAGAAAACTAGGAAGATCTCTAGAAGCCCACACCATAGACAGTCTTCCAAGTATAATGAAAAGCCTACAACCAGGAAAGAACACAATAGACAAAAGAGACCTCCTGAGAATCAAATCCCTGTACACATCACAAGACTTTTCCAACAGGATAAGCAAGGAACCTACATACTGGGTAAAAAATATTTGGCAATGACAAATCTGATAAGGACCTTATACCTAAAATTTATAGAATTTGTAGAATACTCCAGAACCTCAACAAAGAAAAGGTAAACAATCCAATCACAAAATGGGAACAGGATATGAACAGATACTTCACCAAAGAGGACATGCAGATAAATAGCAAACATATAAATGAAAGAAGTTCAAAATCCCTAGCTCTCAGAGATTACAAATCAAAACAACTATGGTATATAATTTACCTCAGCAATAATAGAAAGGTTCAACAGGTTCGAAACGGTGGAAATAAATATATCATTTGACCCAACAATTCCACTTCTGGGTATATACCCTTAAAGACACAAGAGCCAAACATATGTATGCATATCCATGTTTATTGCTGCACTATTTACAATAGCACAGAGATGGAAGTAATCCAAGTACCCATCAACATACAAATGAATAGAAAAACTATAGTACATCCACACCAAGGAATACTACACAGCACTGAAAAACAATGAAATAGTAAAACATTACAAAACATGTACGAGCCTTGATAACATTATACTAAGTGAAATATATCTGTCACAAAAGGATAAATACTTCATAACACAGCTATTATAAAATAGAACAGATGGGGAGGGAGTTGGAGAAGGATTGGGGAAAGAGTGGATAGAAACTGAATACTGCATTAGAACACATGAGGGGAACAACTATTATGCATCATAGGTATGAGAACAATCTGGAACAAGGGGTATATTGCAGGGTGGGCTGGGAAAGAAAATGTGAGACAATGAATAAATAAATTGTAAAAAGGAAATTCATCTTAGTATATTTTATTTTAAGCATCACTTTTAATATAACTCTAAAGTTGCTTTATAATTAATTCATTTATCTAGATTGAGTATACATCTAACGTTTCTCTTATAAAAAAAGCACTTAAGTATAAATGAAATAGCATAATTATCATTATAAGGAGATAAAGATCTCAGATATCTGTTTTAAGAAAGTAAAATTGGGCCTGAGCCCTGTGCTCTTTAAAAACAATTGTTAAGAGACTCAATTGCTAATTTTTTTATAAGAGGATAAAAGGGCAGAGCTATTTGCAAAGGTTTAAAATAAAAAAAATTAAAAAAAAAAAATTTAACTGTGTGCTAGTATGCCATTTGAAACACCATTTATAAATACTGAGCTGGATTCAGGTAAAGCAGATCAGACTGTGATGACCAAGTAAGGGGTGAGCTCCTTCTTTGAGTAAAGGAGAAAGCATGATCCTCATAACTGATAACTTGGGTGTGATCTGTCTCTTCATTAAGGAATTTTTTGGTTCTTGTTCTTTATATTATTAGAAGATTGTTCCCCTCTCCAGGATTAACTTCATAGTTCTCCTTGTTGCCATTTCAGGGATTATCATGGTTGACACTGAGATGCCTTTCTGGCCCACCAACTTTTCCATCAGCTCTGTGGATCTCTCGGTGGTGGATGACCATTCACACTCCTTTGACATCAAGCCCTTCACCACGGTGGATTTCTCCAGCATTTCTGCTCCACATTATGAAAACCTTCCCTTCACAAGACCAGACCCGATGGTAACTGACTATAAGTATGACCTGAAGCTCCAAGACTATCAAAGTATGTTATTTATTTTCACTTTTCATGCTGCTAAAGCTGGAATTGCACTAATATCTCAATAACTCTGCAATAAATGCTCTAGATGCCAGGACTTCATAGAGAAAGCATTTACCACCACTCATTTGTCCAGTCACTTATCAATGAAATATTAGGTATTTACTGTATGCCACAAAGGAGGCCCCAGATCATTCTGATCCCTCCTTCCTCCCTTGCCCTCTTTCTACAAGCCTTGGCTAGCATAATTATGCTGCATGTGATGTTTCAGCTGAGAGACCATCATGTACAGTTGTAGTTCCCTTGGCCACTTAGAAGGGAGCTCTCGTGGCCTAGAATGTAGTGAGTTGCACTGCTGACCAACAACCATGTCTCACTGGCAGTGTGAAATCCACCAGTTGCTCTGCAGGAGAAAGATGGGCAATCTCCTCCTAGGCAATTTACAACTTTGAAAACCTGTCAGAGGGTCCACTGTGGGTCAGTTCCAACTCAGTGGCCATGAGTTTGAGTTCTTGAGTTTTGACCATTTATCAGTAACAGTTTAAAGTTATATAATTTAATGTAAATAAATTACTAATTTTATTGTTAATGTGCCATTGAGTTGGAATTGACCCAGCAGCAGGTTTTCAGTGGCTATAAATTATTTTTAAGAGATTGCCAATCTTTCTCACCTACCTTTGGATTATCGGTGCAACTCCTTACCCATGAGGGCACCAGAGCTACCCTTCGTCATTATAAGCTATAAATAAATTCCCTTTCCATTAACTAAATTCACAGTAAAGCATTAGACTCGAGAAAAGAAAAACTTTTCAAGATAATTTTTTTCTATGATTCTATCTCCTTGATATTCATCTCTGTTGTTAGTTTTCCAAAGCAATCACTATATAATTGGCAACCATTACTTTTGACAATAAGAACTTCTTGTATTTCTAGTTTTTACAGTTGTTACTTTAGAGATAACATATTCATATTTATTATTTGTGTCGTTTTCATTTAGACCTCAGCAAGGTATTTTAAAAGCCTTATTCTAACCTGTAGAAAGGTAGCACTTACTTTACATGTTGTTGTTGTTGTTGTTGATTGCCATCAAGTTGAGCATGACTCCTAGTGACCCTATGAAGAAAAGGCCTTTCTATAACTATCTACATTTATCAACGTTCATAGAGTTTCCAGAGGCATGTTATTTAGGAAGTGGATCATATTCTTCATCAAAAATCGTTTTACCAACTACTTCTTCTGACCCAGCACTCATGGTAGCCAGTCTCTGAACCATGGTGGTCAGTCTCTTGAAAGTCATGGCCTTTCAAACAGAATAGTTGCTTGACTTTTTCCTAGGAAAAGTGTGCCTGTTGCAAGAATGGTTTAAGGACACTTCTAAGATGCAACTTTAAATAAATATATGTGATTTAATATTGTGATGAAAACCAAATACTAAACCATGCGAAATATCACACCAAACTCATTGCTGTTGAGTCAGTTCTAACTCATAATGATCCTCCTTCAGGTTTCTGAAGCTGTAAATCTTCATGGGAGAACACAACCCATCTTTATCCTTGAAGTGGCCAGTGGATTTGAACCTTGATCTTTTCAGCTAGCAACCCAGTATGTTATGAACTACAACACCAGGGTTCCTTTTAAATACAATATATTACATATCAAAATAAACATAATTGTTTCAAAAGCTACGTGCTGTCTGACTAAACATCAGTATAGAAGGAGAACTGATGCCTTTGAGCTGTGGTGCTGGAGAAGAGTACTGAGAATACCATGGACTGCTAGGAAAACAAATAGATTTGTCCTGGAGAGGGTTAAACCGGGTGGCTGCTTGGAGGCAAGGATTCTGAGGCTCCGTCTAACTTACTTTGGACATGTAGTGAGGAGAGACCGGTCCTTGGAGAGGGACATCATGCTTGGGAGGGTGGAGGGACGGCGCAGGAGAGGAAGGCCCTCTATGAGGTGGATTGATTCAGTGACTGGGATAATTGGGATGGGAGTGTCGGAGACAGTGCAATTGGCACAGGACAGAGCGGAGTTTAGGGCTGTTGTACATAGGGTCGTTGTGAGTCGCAGGCGACTCGACGGCACATAACAACAACAACAACATGATGTAGTAGTGAATTGTTACCAAACCAAAGGCTTCATTTCTTCCTCATTTTACTTCTGCAGTTGAAGCTCACAGATATTCTGACTTGCCTGCAGTCATAAAGCCTATTCCTTCCTGACTTAGCATGAGTATTTCTCCCCCCACCCCCCACGCCCGCTCTTCCACGGTGCTTCTATTTGAAGTAATAGAAATATGGTAGTAAGGCACATTCAAGTGACTCCCCTGTTGTTCTTTCCCTTGCTTGTCACATGATAACTGCCTGCTCACGATTCTGTGCACAGGTGCCATCAAAGTGGAGCCTGCTTCCCCACCTTATTACTCTGAAAAGACTCAGCTCTACAATAAGTCTCAGGAAGAGCCTTCCAGCTCCCTCATGGCAATCGAGTGTCGTGTCTGCGGAGATAAAGCTTCCGGCTTCCATTATGGAGTTCATGCTTGTGAAGGATGCAAGGTAAACAATGCTTTCTCTGAAGAATTTGTTGAAAGTTTTATTTGTTTATTTCTTGTTTGGTGACAGTAAAAGAAATCAATACAAAGTTGTCAAACATTTTTGGGTTTTTGGAAGAACTCATTGGTCAGCAAGCAGAATATTGGAAAACCTGTAAGTGAGCCCTGCTGGCACACTGATTTAAGAGTTTGGCTGATAACAACAAAGTTGGCATTTGAACCCACCAAACATTCTCTATGTGGAATAAAGATATAGCAGCCTGCTCTCACAACAGTTTATAGCCATCAAATCCCAGCAGGGCAGTTCTGTGTACATCAGAATCAATTCAACAGCAATGGATGTGGGGGTTTTGCTTAAGAATAGAAGTAGGGTTGCTTTGCCCTTCTTCCTTCTTCCGTTGGGACACTGGTTTAAATTGGCTCTTACATCTTGCAGATTAAAGACAAAACAAAAAGTGACTGACCCAAGTATCATTGCAAGACAGTAACCAAAAATAGATTTTCTGATTTCACTGGTGTTTTGTTCTCACTATAACATTTATCCAATGTTTAGATTTTGTACATGTAAGAGTTACAGATATAGATAGATAGATAGATGTAAATTTTTATTATTATTTTTATTTTTATAAATATATATGTATATAGACATAGACATATAGATATATTCTGTTAAATCTTACATATACAAACTAGTCAACATAAAATTTTCTAGATGGAATTCACGGATTAAAATGTAAAGAAAAGTATGCGAACTTTAAAAGATAAAATAGCTATGTATGGTTCAAATCTACCAACTGCTCCATAGGAGAAAAATGGACAATCTCCTTTCATGCAGTTACTGCCTCTGACAATCCACTGGAGGGTGAGCTATGGGTTAGAATGTTCCAGAAGATACATGACAGGCTGATAGAATATTTGCTTAAGAAACATAATTTCTAAGCCTTGGTGTATAATTTGGTGAAGCATCAGTAGCTATAACCCATGTTAAAAATAATTCAGAAATCATAGACATTAGAGATAGATAATGTGGTTACCAAGTCATTGGTAATCTTATCAGTTAGAGAATATTTTTTTTTAAAACAGGAAGGGATCCAGAGATGGAAAAATTTAAAAATCACTATTATAAGGTATTATAAGGTATCTGTATGCAGAACAGATTATCCGGGAGGCTGGGCTCTGTAAGGAGAAATGTGGGGTCAAGATTGGTGGAAGATCTATCAACAATCTGTGTTATGCAGATGACACAACCCTGCTTGCTGAAACTGAGGAGG
>NW_006399916.1:1200122-1202903 GCF_000299155.1 Elephantulus edwardii
CCATGGTCTTTGCAATCACTTCTTATGTATCAGAGAGTTGGACAATGACCAAGGAGGATGGAAGGAGAATTGATGCCTTTGAGCTGTGGTGCCGGAAAAGAGTATTGAGAGTACCATGGACTGCTAGGAAAACACACAGATTCATCCTGGGAAGGGTTAAACCGGGTGGCTCCTTGGAGGCAAGGATTCTGAGGCTCCGTCTAACATACTTTGGACATGTTGTAAGAAGAGAAGGACATCATGCATGGGAGGGTAGAGGGACAGTGCAGAAGGGGAAGGCCCTCTATGAGGTGGATTGACTCAGTGACTGGGGTAATCGGGATGGAAATGTCAGAGACAGTGCGATTGGCACAGGACAGAGCAGAGTTTAGGGCTGTTGTACATAGGGTCACTATGAGTCGTAAGCGGCACATAACAACAACATTATAAGGTATTGAGACTGGAGGAAGACAATCACTCAATTTATATTACTTTAAACTACATAAAATTGTTGCCACACCCTAAATACAGCTAAATTAGACCAATGACTCATCCTCAAAGACGCCTGCTGACCTTATCACCAGTGCTCAATAAAAAGGCCAGGAAACAGAATCAGAGACTTGTATACCAATCAGTGTTCACAGAAGCTTTATTCACCTTTGCAAGAACATGGAAACAGCCCAGATGTCCAGCCACAAATGAATGTATTGAGAAGTTGTGGTAGCAACATGGAGAAGCAATCACTTTGTAAATTACTGCCTAACTTGGAAAGGTCTGGAGAGAATTAAGCTGAGTGAACTAACTTAATCTCACAAGGGTAAATACTGTATAAAACTATTATTGTAAATGAGTATAAGGATCCAAGGGAGGGAGGTGGAAAAACCTGTGAACAATCTCAATCTCTTCATCATCCATCCTGATGCTGCCAATTGTATCCATGGGATATTGGATCCAGGAGTCCCTTTGGGTGCCAAAATCTTTCTATAAAGCAATGTAGAATTTTCATTTAACCTGTGCATATCCTGCATACTTTCAGTCTCTCTAACTTGCTTGTAGTGTCTCATACCATGTGAAGCTATGTAGATAGCACTTCTTAGTCTTCCAGGGGTTTCTTAGGATGAATGTGGCAAATAAAATGTTATATAAATTCTAAGTCTATTCTAATTACCTAAGGATGGGCAGTCTTCTCTTGGGTGAATTAGTGACTCTGAAAACTCACTGGAGGATCAGCTATGAGTCAGTTCTGACATCAGTATCACTGGTGGCCTACAGATAAGGAGTTGTGATGCTGACCCAAAGGCACGTAGTTCAAATCCATGAGCTGCTCCAAGGAGAAATAGCGACAGTCTCCTCCCATGTGATTTCAGCCTCTGAAAGCCAGCTGGAAGGTTTGCTATGAGGTGATTATGACTTGACAGCTATCAACAAAAATTCTATTACTAAAATAAAAGACCATAAAGAATACATTGTATAATGATAGCCTGTAAATCAGGAACAGAAATAATTGTGTTAAAATGTTTAAGGTTATTGGAGAAAATAATAAAAATGTAAATTTCAAGGAGAGTAGGCAACAGAGATGTAATCAGTCTGATTCCTATGCATAACCTCAGGTGAAATCCATGTGTATTGCCTGTATTTATGTTTCTTATAAAACATATTTGCAATTAATAAATCATTGCTTATGCAAAATTCTATCATTCTATCTCCAGCTTCATTTCTGTCACCAAGTCCATGTTTTCCAACCACTGATTCTTCTTCTTCTCTATTCCCAACTTTTGCATTCCTTTCACCCATTATTATTAATGCATCTTGATTGCACATTGGAGCGATCTCTGACTGCAAAATTTCCTCTTTTTTGGCTCTGGTTGTTGGTGCATATGTTTGAATGATAGTGGTATTCACTGGACTTCCCTGTATGCATATGGATATTATCCTGTCACTCACAATACTGTATTTCAAGATGGGTCTAGAAATGACTTTTTTTTTTAAACTGTGAAAGCAACCCCATTTTTCTCACCTTTTCATCTCCAGCATAGTAGATCATATGATCATCTGACTCAAAATGCCCCATGCCAGTCCATGCTGTTGTACATAGGGTAGCTATGAGTTGCAGGCAACTTGACAGCACATAACAACAACAACAAACCACAGAGGGGAGAAGCTAACATATTAAAGACATTAACAGACAACAGGTTATATTAGTCTCAAGAATTTATAATAGACTTTTTCAAAATCAGCTTTAAGGAAAAGACAATTAGAAAATGGAAAATTAAAAAAATAATAAAATACGAATTAAGACCATACTTATAATCTATTTTATACATTGTCAAAATTTAATAAATCTTGACAACATTAAATGTTGGTGAGGATGTAAATTAATGGGAACTTTATTTTTTTTTATTTTTTTTTCTTTTACTTTAAATTTATTTTTAGTGGAAGTTTACAAAGACTTTGGATTTTCATTCATTCATTGTTGCACTTTTCTCCCTGCCAACCCCACCGCCAATTCACTTTTCTTTTTGAAAAGTAAAAGAAAAAAATGCATTCATTGTTATTTAATCCCTCCCCAGAACTCCACTCCACTATGCTACCTTCATTCTGCACTCCTGAATGAGAACTTTCTTCTGGGGAGGGTTAATTTGTATAATCACCTTGGAAAACAATGTGGTGTTATCTTGTTGTTGTTGTTGTTGTTATGTGCCATCGAGTCATTTGCGACTCATAGCGACCCTATGTACAAGAGCCCTAAACGCCGTTCTATCCTGTGCCAACCTCGCTGTCTCAAACACATTCATTCCCACC
>NW_006399916.1:1203442-1205943 GCF_000299155.1 Elephantulus edwardii
ACCTCACTCCATACACAAAAACCAACTCAAGGTGGATCATGGACCTAGAACTAAAACCAAGGACTATAAACGTCATTACAGAAAAGCTAGAAACAACACTAAAAGTCCTAATCCACAACTTAAACAGTCTTCCAAGTATTCTGAAAAACCTCCAACCAGGAGAAGATAAAATATATGAGTGGGATCTTCTAAGAATCAAATCCCTATGCACATACAAGAACTTCTCCAACAGGGTAAAAAGGGAAACCACTGACTGGGAAAAAGTATTATATCTAGAATTTATAAAATATTTGAGCACCACAACAAGATAAATTTAAACAATCCAATAGAAAATGGGCACAGGATATGAACAGGCACTTCATCGAAGACGACATTCAGATGGCTAAAAGCACATGAAGAAATGTTCAAAACCTCTAGCTCTAAGAGAGATGTAAATTAAAACAACGATGAGATATCGTCTCACCCCAGTCAAAACAGCAAAACTTAACAGAACAGCAAGCAACAAATGCTGGTGAGGCTGTGGAGAAACTGGAAACCTTATTCACTGTTGGTGGGTGTATAAAATGTTGCAGCCCCTGTGTAAGGCAGTATGGCGCTTTCTCAAAACGTTGTAAATAGAGATACCATTTGACCCAGCAATTACACTACTGGGAATATACCCCAAAGAGACCATAACTGACATTCAAGCAGATATAAGCACACCCATGTTTATTGCAGCTTTGTTCACAATAACAAGGATTTGGAAACAGCCTAAGTGCCCATCAACAAACGAATGGATAGAGAAGCTGTGGTATATTCACACAATGGAATACTATGCTGCATTGAAAAACAAGGAATTCATGAAATATTATTCAAAATGGTTGACTCTGGAGAACATTATGCTGAGTGAAATATCCCAGTCACAAAAGGACAAATATTACATGGTGCCACTGTTGTAAAACAGGACTGACCTTGGCGTTGGGGAGAGACTGAGAAATATGGGTTAAATAATGTATACTGCCCTGAAACGGATGAGGGAGAAACTGGTTAAAGGGGATGTGTGATTAGTTATTTCTATCATGACAGGATTCTGGAGCAATTGCTATATGGCAGAGTGGACCTGTGGGAGGGTTTTTAAAACAAAGAAAGAGTTTTTCTTTCACTTTTCCAAGAGGGTAATGTACTGGTGGGGAGGTTTTAGAGGGGGAAAATTTGCAACAATGAATGAATGGAAATCCAAAGCCTTTGTAAATTTTTACAGAAATTAATAATAAATTTAAATTAAAAAAATAAAGCAAAAAACAAAAAATATTTCGAGAAGTGCAATTTATAGTAACAAAACATTAGCAATAATTCAAACATTTGTTAACATGAAATGTAGATCAGTAAACTCTATTATAATTCAATATTGTGTAATGGTGAAAAGAAATGAATCATAACTACAAGATGAGTTTTAAAACCTAAATCTAAATTTTGAAAAATGAAAACACTTGAGTATAAGTGGTAAAGGCACACTGTTCAAATCCACCAGATTCTATGTGCTAGAAAGATGTACAGTCATCTCCTTTACAATTTATTGCCTCTGAACATCCTCTGGAGGATCTGCTATGGGTCAGTTCTGACTCGACTGCAAGCAGCATAAGTGGTAAGGAGTTGTTCTGCTAACCCAAAGGCAAGCAATTTTAATCTGTGAGCTCCTTCTCAGGAGAAAGGCAGGCAATCTTCTTCCTTGTGACTGATAAATTGGTTCTGAATCAATGGTACAGAGCAGCAACAACATAATAAGGGAGCTCTGGTGGCCTAGTGGGTAAGAAGTTTCACTGCCACCCTACAGTCATGCAGTTCAAATCCACTAGTAGCTCCAAGAAAGAAAGATGACTAATCTCCCCCCATGCAATTTGTTGTTACTGTTAGGTACCATCAAATTGAAACCAACCCATAGCTCATAGTCCAACAGATTTCCAGAGGCAGTAAATTGAACAGAAGATTTGAGCCAAGTGTCCTGGGATTAGCAATACAGTTCATTACCACTATACCACAAGAGCTCCTGAAAACCTACTGGAAGTTTAGGGCCTCTGAAAACCTGCATAAGGATAAGCTGAATCTCTTTGAATTCAATGGCAGATATTGTTGTTATGTGTCAAGTCACCGGCGACTAATAGTGACCTTATGTACAATAGCTCTGAATCCTATCCAAGCCTGAGCCAGTCTCACTGACTCCAAAACACCTACCCCCATTGCTCTAGTTACTGTATCAATCTATCTCTTGCGGTCTTTCTGTCCTGCGCTGTTCCTCCACCCTTCTAGCATGATATCTTTCCCCAAGAACTGGGCCCTCTTGGCCACATGCCTAAAGTATGTGAGATGGAGCTTCAAAATCTTTGTCTCAATTGGCAAAGAGGAAGTAAAATTATCCCTCTATGCAGATGACATGATAGTATACTTAGAAAACCCTAAAGACTCAGCAAGAAAACTATTGGACATAATTGACCAATTCAGCAAAGTAGAAGGATACAAGATCA
>NW_006399916.1:1206282-1212911 GCF_000299155.1 Elephantulus edwardii
TCATTTGGGAGTATTTTACAACAATGGAAGAATTTTTTTTTTTTCAGACCGGGAGGAAATTGTGTAACAATGAGTAAATAAAAATCCAAGTTCTAGATAAACTTTCATTAAAATATCAATTTTTTTTAAAAATGAAGTGAATACATAATAAAAATAAGGATCTGGAGACTGAGAGTGATAGGAAAAGCCAAGAGAGGAATGGCTGGAGAGACTGTAAGTTAGAGTGTGTGGCTAGAATCACCCCTAGAAGGTAAGTTTATCCCTATTTCTCCCCTTAAGTATCTTTAAATATACTAAGAAAGTTAGGATCTCAAAATACATTCCTTCCAAATCAATAAAAACATCCAAATTCTGTATCAAACAGATTAACAAAACTGCCTTGAAAGAAGTCCATTCAAAATGCTTCTTGAAGGAAAGATGATGAGACTTTGTCTCATATACTTTGACCGTGTAGTCAGAAGGGACCAGTTCCCGGAGAAAGGGGCTGGGCTCAGAAAAGTGGAAAGCCAACAAAAGAGAGGAAAAGCCCCAATAAAGAAAAAAGGGGGGAAAAGTATTTCATTGAAGGCAAAGAAGCAGTACAGGTTAATGTTGTAGATAACAGTTCAGAGTTTCACGAGATATAAGACTGAATTGAAAGGAAATACATCCAGCAGAGGAAAAGTACTTGTAGCATATCCATATTTTTCCTTTTTCTGAGTACAAGAAGGAAAAGTAAATTGACTTAAAAAATGTATGCCTTTTTAAATGCATCAGTGTGCAGTACGTAAAGCAGTGAAGAACTAGTGGGGTCAACATTGTAGAAAGGGAAATATCATAAAGAGATGAGTGACTTCTGGAACCATTTTTCTGATATACATTTACTGAATCTGGCAAAATCAAGAGGCTTAGAAAGTTTAATACTTGAGATACTTAAGTCAAATATTTGGTTTTGCATGTAAGACATTTGGTAAATTATCAAAAACTGCAAATCTTAAAAAGCTAAGCTAGAAATCTCTTAAAACCAGTGCTGAATTCAGTAATCACCCAAGTGAAGAACTACTGTTCTTGTGTACTGACCCTCAAGGGCATTTTCAGGGTCAGTGGATTGCACAGGAGGAGGTTGCTTATCTTTCTCAGGAACAGTACCTGGTGAATTTGAACCCTGAACCTTTGAGATGGCAGCACAATTCCTTACTACTAAGCCACCAGAGAAATAGACAAATAGTAAGCTGCCACTTGAGGTCCTTGAAGGCATACTCCCACAGATGAGGAGAATATAAGAAGACTGAGCCTAGCAGTCCAGTGTTTGAGTCCCTGTGGTACAATAAATAAAGTAATATTGTCCTTCCAGCACAGCCTCCCATTTTCAGATGCATAATAAATGAATTCTAAATTATTGCCTCTTTCTCTGTGCTTACAGAGCTCTTATAGTGTAGTCCATAGGTATTTACCCTGTTAACTCGAAAGTAGTACTTCTCTCTCTGGTGGTTCAAATCTATGAATAGTTATACAGGAGAAACATAGTCAATCTCTTCCTCAATCTCAGCCTAGAAACCTGCTGTATGGTTTGATATGAGCACCTCTAACTCTGCAGAAATGAGATAAGTTGAGTTGTATTTCCATGATTAAGACTTATCCTGGGAGAAAGTTATTTGTTGAGTTAATGGGGTAAAATTAGGGTAGGATGTATCTTGAATCCCCACCTTACTTGAATTGCCACTTTTCCATTTCCTGGAGTGTGGTTTATAGCTCTGAGAGCTTATGTAGATAAATACTCTTGGGGAGTTTCATCATCTTAACTCTGAATTGAAATGTGCAAATATTGATGGTCCCTAATGTCTCTTCACTACCCACAAGGAGTGCTGAACAGTTCCCATTTGGAGGCAAGTGGGAGGAACAGAAAGAACGGAACACAACAGAAGAAAAAGGGATAAAAGTTTTGGGGTTTTTTTTAATATAAAATTTTTATTTTATACTGATTTACTTACAAAGTTTGTATACACTGTTTTTCACATTCTTTCCTTTACCTGCCTCACCCTCCATACATCAAATTGTACAAACCTATGATTAAGACACCCCCTCCAACAGGCTCCCTCCTACATGTACTACAATAATGGTCTTATACAATATTTGTCCTTATGGGACTGAGTTAGTTCGCTTTGCATGATATTCACCAGTCCCTCCAAGTTAGATAGTAATGTACAAAATAGTTTCTTCTGCGTGCTGCATAGTATTCCACTGTGTGAATGTGCCATAGTTTCTCAATTCATTCCATTGTGGTTGGACATGTGGGCTGTTTCCGTGTTCTTGAGATAATGAACATTGGTGTACAAATCTCTGTTTGTACCTCAACTCTCATTTTCTCATGATATATTCCAAGCAGTGGAATAACTGAGCTGTTTGGAATTTCTACATTCACTTTTTGAGGAAATGCCAAACTGTTTTCCAGAGTGGTTGTACCATTTTACAATCCCACCAACAATGCATAAGAGTATCTTGCCACATCTTCCCTGTGTTTATTACTTTCTGCCTGCTGAACTTTTCACTGTTACTGTGGTTAGATGCAGCTGTCCCAAGAACCAAGAGTCAAAGTTTGAAACCAATCAAAACATTATTTGCATATCAACCTGCAACCATGTAACTGGCTAATAGTAGCTATCATTCAGGCCAATAGATTTGGAATAGGTAGTATCATGATAGATGGATGAAATATTCAAGTTAGTTTCATCTTGCTTGGATTCACCATCCTTAGAAGTTGTTGTTGTTATGTACATTGAGTCACTTGTGACTCATAGCAGCCCTATGTATAAGAGCCCTAAATCCTGCTCTATCCTGTGCCAACCTTACTGTCTCTGATACACCTACTCCCAATACTCCAATCACTGAATCGATCCATCTCATCAAGGGTCTTCCTCTCCTGTGCTGTCCCTCCACTAGCCCAAACATGGCGTTCCTCTCCAAGGACTCCTTGCAATATGCCCAAAGTATGTCAGACAAAGCTTCAAAATCCTTGACTCCAAGGAACAGCCCAGCTTCACCCTCCCTGGGACAAATCTGTTTGTTCTCCTAGCAGTCTACGGTATATTCAACTCTCTTCTCCAACACCACAGCTCAAAGACATCAATTCTCTTTCTATCATCGCTAGTCACTGTCTAACTCTCCAAGGCACAGCACACAGGTGCGAAGACTATAGCCCAGATCAGGCACACCTTAGTCTCCAGACTGATGTCGTTACTCTTCAATACTCTGGAGAGGTCCCTCACAGCTGACTTTCCCAATGCAATTCATCTCTTGATTTCTTGGCTTCTGGTACCAAGAGTGTTAACTGTTGAGCCAAGCAAACTAAAACTGTTAACTATCTCAATTTCTTTACCATCCATACTAATGCTACCAATTGGCCCAGTGGTGAGAATCTTTGTTTTCTTGATGTTGAGCATCAATCCGTATTGAAGGCTGCAATCCTTGACCTTCAGCAGCAAGCACTTTGCTTTAGGTCCTCCTCAGTTTTAGCAAGCAGGGTTGTGTCATCTGCATAACACAGGTTGTTGATAACTCTTCCACCAATCTTGATGCCACAGTCCTCCACGTACAGCCCAGCATCTCAGATGATCTGTTCTGCATTCAGATTGAAGAGATAAGGAAATAGAATACATCCCTGGCAGTAGCAGTCAGAAAAATGAAAAGAAAAAAAAAAATAAAAACAGCTGCATTGGGAAAATCTATTGCTAAGGACCTCTCCAGAGTGCTAAGGAGCAATGATGCCAGTCTGAAGGCTAAGGTAAACATGATCCAAGCCATGGCCTTCTCAATCACTTGCTATGCAAATGTAAGCTGAACAATAACAGAACAATAGAACCATTGAAGCCTATAAGTTGTGGTTCTGGATAAGAGAATTGAATATACCATAAACTGCTGTGAGAACAAACAGATCTGTCATGGAGTGGGTGAAACCAAGTTGCTTCTTGGAGGCACAGATTGTAATGCTCTGTCTCACATGCTTTAAACATGTTGTCAGTAGATGATAGTCTTTGGAAAAACACATCATGATTGGAGGGGTCAGTGCAGGAAAGAAAGATCCTAAATGAGATAGAATGACATAGTTACTGTGGCAATGAAGACAGGTGTGCTGAAAATGGTGAGGTTGGCTCGGGATAGCACACAGTTCAGAGTAGTAATTCATAGAGTCACTGTGAGTCATAGATGACTTGCTAACAAAAAAAAACAAGCATGGATAACCATGTGATCCATTTCTTGACAGTATTTCATTTCCATAAGATTTTCTAGCAAATTACAGAACTCAAAAACACAGATAGGGAGAGTAGGTCTAAGAAAAGGGAGAATAAGTGATATTAGAGATGATGGAAGGATACAGCAATCTGTAATAGTTGGACATTAAGTATACAGTTAATTTGCCTTATAGAAAACAATTTTGTAGTGATCCTATTTTAATAAATTATTCTTGTAGTTCCTCACTGGAATAAGTTGATTAGAAGATTTTCTGTTTCGCTAAAATGCATTGCAGAATTAAGTTTACATTTTGTTGTTGTTGTTATGTGCCGTCGAGTCGCCTGCAACTCATAGCAACCCTATGTACAAGAGCCCTAAACTCCGCTCTGTCCTGTGCCAATCGCACTATCTCTGACACTCCCATCCCAATTATCCCTGTCACTGAATCAATCCACCTCATAGAGGACCTTCCTCTCCTGCGCTGCCCCTCCACCCTCCCAAGCATGATGTCCCTCTCTAAGGACCGGTCTCTCCTCACAACATGTCCAAAGTATGTTAGACGGAGCCTCAGAATCCTTGCCTCCAAGGAGCCACCCGGTTTAACCCTTTCCAGGACAAATTTGTTTTCCTAGCAGTCCATGGTATTCTCAATACTCTTCTCCAGCACCACAGCTCAAAGGCATCAATTCTCCTTCTATCCTCCATGGTCATTGTTCAAGTCTCTGATGCATAACAGGTGATTGCGAAGACTATGGCCTGTATCAGATGCACCTTAGTCTCCAAAGAGATACCATTGCTCTAGGATATTTTAATTACATAGTGTTCAATTTATAAAAATAAAATTAGTAAGCATATCAATAGTAGGATCAGAATGGAGAAATACAGATAATAGTAAAGAATATTCAGAAACCATTGAGTAATTAAATAAGAAGGATAAGAAGTCCTGCAGAGTCAATGGTTAGATGCAAAGTCTGAAAGGTCAAACTCACCAGCTACTCTGAGGAAGGAAACACCTGGAATATTGTTCCAGAGAAATTACAGTTTAGGAGACTAGTTGAAGCAGTTCTTTTATATCTTATAAGGTTAACACTTTATAAGGTCACTGAGAGTTAAATTTGACTTTACAAATTGCATGATACAATTAATAAATAGAAACAAAGTTGTTACATTGAATTTGCAATATGGCATCTGTGATAATTTAAAATACATTCTAGAAATAATAGTACAACACATAAATTCTTTTTACAAACAGCAAAATTGGATTAATCTCTGAAAGATCCTCTTTAAAAAAGTCACCAGTTTGTTACAGACAATATAGATCACATCTCAGTATAATGAAAATAAAACTCCTCATCATTGGTTCAATAGGCAATATCAAGATTGGAGGAGAAAAGATTGGAGTTATTAAGGATTTCATCTTGCTTGTGTCCACAATCAAAACTATTCATACCAGCAGTCATAACGTTGATAAGAGACAAACTTGTATCAAGCTTAGAAGTGCTAGTCCAAGCTATAAAGAGACTGCCAAATACAACCAGAGTAGTACAATCTGAATAGGATACAATTGATTCATGGGACCTTCTAAAATTTAAATCAATGTGTGCATCAAAAACTTTTTTCCAACAGGGTGTAAAAAAAAAACACCTAAAGACTAGGAACAAACATTTGGTAATACAATATCAGACAAAGGTTCCAGAATACTTCTGGGCCTCCACCAGAAAAAAGACTGATAATCCAATTACAAAATGGGCAAAAGACATGGAAACAATTTTCACAGAGGAAGATGTTAGAAAGGCAAACAGACACATGAAGAAATGCTCCAAGTCACTGGCAATAAGACAGAGGCATATCAAAACCACAATGAGGTACCATTTCACTCCACTAACAGTGACAAAGTTTAACAGGGAGCAAGTAATAGATGTTAGAGAGGATGTGGTGAGAAAGGACCTCTTAGACATTGTTGGTGGGGTTGTAAAATATTACAACCATTCTGGAAGACAATTTGGTGCTTCCTCAAAAAGCTGAACATAGAAATTCCATATGGCTCAGCTATTCCACTGCTTGGAATATATCTGGAGAAAATGAGAACTAAGAGGCAAACAGAGATTTGTACACCAATGTTTATAGCAGCATTATTCACTATCGCAAGAACATGGAAACTGCCCAAATGTCCAACCACAAACCAATGGATTGAGACATTATGTTACATTCACCCAATGGGCACGCAGGAGCAATGATTTTGAAAATTATTACCTAAGGGAACACTGCATGGTTCAAAATTGGGAAAGGCGTATGCCAGGGATGCATCCTATCTCCATACCTTTTCAACCTATATGGAGAACAGATTATCCGGGAGGCTGGGCTCTATGAGGAGAAATGTGGGGTCAAGATTGGTGGACGATTTATCAACAACCTGCGTT
>NW_006399916.1:1213591-1220121 GCF_000299155.1 Elephantulus edwardii
TGGGATGGGAGTGTCAGAGACAGTGCGACTGGCACAGGACAGAGCAGAGTTTAGGGCTGTTGTACATAGGGTCGCTATGAGTTGCAAGCGACTCGACGGCACATAACAACAACAACAACAACTTTGGAGGGCCTGGAAAACATTATGCTGAGTGAACTTAATCTCACAAGGATAAATATTGTTTAAACCATTACTGTAGAATGAGTATAAAGATCCAAGATGGGTGGGAGAGGGTGGAGGCAGAGGGATGAGGATGTGCAGGGGAAGCAGGAGATTAATCATGGGGTTGTACAATTTGATTGGATATTGAAATAATTTGTTCTTGAAAACAATGTATTCGAATTTCATAAATAAAGTAGTACATTTTTTTTTTAATAATCAAGAGACATATTACATTGGGAAAATCTGCTATCCAGAATCTCTCCAAATGGTTAAGAATCAATGAAGTAAGTTTGAAGACTAAAATGCATTGGATTCAAGCTTTGTTCCTTTCAGTTACTTTCTGTACATTGAAAAGTTGGACAAAAAATAAGGAAGATAGAAGAAGAATCTATTCTGTTGACACGCTGCTGGAAGGAGAGTACTGAATAACCAACCCATGGACTAGAAAAAGACAGGAAACTATGTCTTGGTGAAAGTGAAAATCAGGATGCTCCTTAGAGATAAAGATAGTGAAGCTTCCTGTCAAATACTTTGGACATATGGTTAGAAGGGGTTAGTCTCTGGGAAAGGATAACATGCTTGACATAATGGAGGGTCTACAAAAGAAAGGAAAACCCTCCACAAGACAGGTTGATCAAGTGACTGTAACAATCGGGCTTGTGTCTATTAGAAATGATATGGATGGCATAGGACAGGGCAAGGTTCATCTTTAATGTTTGTAGGGCCATTATGAGTTGGAATAGGCTCAATGGCATCTCACACCACCACCAGCTTCCTTTCGTAGCTAGAGAAATCTTATACCTACTTATGTACTAGTTTCTTTATATATTTATAACTTGGAAAAGAGTATTTGCCACTTAGAATATCTTTAATTTAATAAAAGGATATGAACAGATATCTACTATGAAACTATAATGTGTTTTTATTCTTATATAACTTAAATTCTATGGCTATCAGCATAGAAAAAAATTTGAACAAAATTAATTAAGACTGAGAGGTTACAGAAAGTTTGTAGAAGCAGAAAATTAACAAAGAGTGGAAGCGTAAGCCCATGGGTAGTAACAAAAAGAAAAGTCAGACCAGCAGAGCTATATCAAAGGAGCAAACTACCCAAGAAGAAGAGATTTTACTATAAAAGGAAGGGAATAATAAAGGTTCTAGTTATCAAAAATATTGTTGTTTAAGCAATGATAGTTTTCTAATTTTATTCTGATAGGGCGATTAATGAATAATGTCAAGTTGAAACTGTCTATATGGTGGCCTAGTGGCAAAAACTGTCCTGCAATCCCAATGGCATGCAGTTTGAGGCCACTAGCTGCTCCACAGGAGACGATGAGTGATTTCCTCCTGTGCAATTAACTGCCTCTGAAAACCCACTGGAGGCGTCAGCTGTGCATCTGTTCCAACCCTATGCTGTGCAACAACAAGAACATATGCACATATACAGATTTAGAAACTAAAGGTTGCTATTTCACTGACTGCTGAGAATAAAAATGTTTGACTGAGAACTTCTTCATAAGTAGTCTGTTATAGCTGTGATAATGACCATGCCACAGAATGCAAGTCCTGCCTATTGCTTATAGAGAGGTATTTATTAAGGTTTATTAATTCTGGCTAGTGTTGCTTTCACTTGTTGACAAGAGTCACGTTTCCTCCACCAGACAATAGAGAAATTCAGTGTAATAGTAAAATAATTTCAGGGATAAAGATATTTTTGTAAATTAGAGTTTCTCTGATGCTGAAGTGAACCCTGTTTCCATATGGCAATAAGCTTTAAATATAAGCTTTAACACAAAAAATGTCTAGCTAGTATTTTTCATTTCTATTTCAAAATTATATATGCTTAATTGGAAATCAATTCTTTTAAAAAAATTTTCTACTAGTTTATTTACAAAATTCTAATATATTGTTTTCAAGAAAAAATACTTTCAATTTCCCTCACCCTCACCCCCATCAAATTGTACAACCCCATGATTAATGTCCCCTCGCCCTGCACATCCTCATCCCTCTGCTTCTACCCTCTCTCACCCCTCTTGGATCTTTATATTCATTCTAGAGTAATAGTTTTATGCAATATTTATCCTTGTGGGACTGAGTTCGTTCACTCAGCATCATGCTCTACAGTCCCTCTCAAGGTAGGTAATAATTTTCAAAATCGTTGCTGCATGGTAGTCTATTGTGTGAATGTACCATAATTTCTCAATCCATTTGTTTGCAGTTGGACATTCGGGCTGTTTCCATGTTCTTGCAATGGTGAATAATGCTGTTATAAACATTAGTGTACAAATCTCTATTTGTACATCAGTTCTCATTTTCTCAGTATATATTCCAAGTAATGGAATAGCTGGGTCGTATGGAATTTCTATGTTCAGCTTTTTGAGGAAGCATCAAAGTGCTTTCCAGAATGAGGTATCAGTAACTCCAGTAACAGTAGGAAAGTTTAACAGGGCAGCATGTAATAAATATTGGAGAGGATGTGGCAAGAAATGAACTCTTTTTTAAAAATAATTTTTTTAACAAATTCTTTTATTTATTTATTTATTTTTATTTCCATTCATTCATTTATTGTTGCACTTTTCTCCCTGTCCACCCCTCTTCCCCCAGTTTGCTCTTCTCTTTGAAAGGTAAAAGAAAAATTCTTTCATTGTTATACAGTCCCTACCCCCCAAATCCACTTCACTATGCAACCTTCATTCTGGACTCCTGTCATGACATTAATACTTAATCACATATCCCTTTTAAACAGTTTTCTCCCTCATCTGTTTCAATGCAGTATACATGATTTATCCCATCTTTCTAAGTCTCCCCCTAACCCCGATGTCATTCCTGTTTTACAACAGTGACACTATGCAGTATTGTCCTTTTGTGACTGAGACACATCACCAAACATAATGTCCGCAAGAGTCACCCATTTTGTGTAATATCTCATGAGTTCCTTGTTTTTCAATGCAACATAGTATTCCATGGTGTGAATAGACTAGAGCTTCTCTATCCATTCATTTGTTGATGGGTACTTAGGTTGTTTCCAACTCTTTACTATTGTGAACAAAGTCACAATAAACATGAGTACACATATATCTGCTTGGGTGGCAGTTACGATTTCTTTGGGGTATATTCCCAGTAGTATAATTGCTGGGTCAAATGGTATTACTATTTGCAACTTTTTGAGAAAACACCATACAGCCTTCTATAGATCGATAGAGGTTGCAACTTTGAACACTTTCACCAGCAGTTTGTACACAACCTCATCAGCATTTATTGTTTGCTGTTCTGTTAAATTTTGCTAGAGAAAGGAACTCTTATTCATTGTTGGTGGGATTTTAAAATGGTACAAACATTCTGGAAGGCAGTAATGGGAATATTGTGTATATTATGGACTGACAAAAGAACAAACACATCTTTCTTGCAATCATGCATACTTAGAGACAAGACAACTTAAAAGCAAGGATGATGAGACTTTTTCCATTACTTTGGGTACATTTAGGAGGAGTTAGTGCTTTGAGAAGGACAAAATAATTGATAAAATAGAATGTCACTATAAAAAGTAAAACCCTGCAGTGGATTAACAAACACACTAGCTGCAACAATGGGCTTAAGCACAGCAGAGATTGTGAAGATAATGCAAAACAGCATGGGATTTATTTTGTCAAAGATATTACTAAAATCAGAACAAACTCTCTGCAGCCAAATTTTAGATTTGCAGTCAAAATTTTAGATTTTTTTTTAATTATTGAAGTCTAGATATCTCTGTTTAATACCTCTGGAAATAAAAAATGCAGGTATTTGTAGTCTACATAGAAAGAGCTCTTTTGGTCTAGTGGATAGAAAGTTATGTTACAAGGCCAAAGGTGGGTGATTTTAATCTGAGGTCCTCAGGTCTGGTTATAATTTATTTTGGTCAAACATTCTTCTAAGTGCTATAGCACTGGTCTGTCCATTTGCTGTACAGAGGTAACTTGTGGTCACTGTGAAGCTGAACACTGTGACACTTATGTATCAAATGCAATAACGGTTATCCATGGTGGACAGTGTTTGGTGGAGCCCCCCAATTAAAACAAGCTTGGATCCACTAACAAAATGGCTTGCCTCCAGAAACTATGAACTTGGAGAAATGATGAGAGTTATACAAGAGTTCAGGTCTTTCATACATAGGGTTGCTATGAGTTGTCTATGACTCGATGGACCTTAATAACAACAATAACATATGTAGTCTAGGATTAATTGTCTTGTGTGGGAAGCTCTGGTGGCTTAGTGGTAAAGAATTACATTGCCAACCGAAAGGCACACAGTTTGACTTCACCAGCTGCTTACATAGTAGAAGAATGGATATTCTCTTCCCTTGTAATTTACTCCTTCTGTAAACCTTCTGGAGGGTCATTTTTCAGTTGGTTTCTACTTAACTGTACACAACAGAAACAATACATTATACATAACAATTTATGGTAACATTGAGAAGAATGGGAATCCCAATAACACTTAATTGTGCTCATTAAAAACCTACCTCTATGCTAAAAAGCTGTTGTCCAAACAGAACAAGGGAACTTTTTGTGGCTTTAAATCAGGACGGATTGATCTTGTCTTCGCCTGTTCAAATACAGAAACTTTCTTTTCATTTTGCCTTTATTCCTCTTATTCCTCACTCTCTCCACATCCACTACTCCATGTGTATTTCAATTAACAAGCTGAAACATCCCATTCATTACAACATAAATAAGGATGGGAGAAAAGAGAAAAAGAAAATTAATAAACACAGAAGGTGGGAGAAGGAAATAGCAACAGACAATAAGTGTTTGCTTAAACATTGTAATAAGTTAATTGCACCAACAATAAATAATGACTTAGAAATTAGTGAAGAAATCAAAGTGATGTGCAAACTTTCACTCAAACAAAATAGATTTAAAAAAATATTGGCCGTCTAAATGTCTTCCTCTATGAAAAGTCTTTTCATGTCTTTTACTCATTTTGCAATTGGCTTATCAGTCTTGTTCTTGTGGAAGCCCTATAGTATTCTGTAAACTTTTGTTCTGAGACCCTTGTCTGACACGTATTACCAAATGTTTTTCCCCAGTAGTAGGAAAGGATTAAACCGGGCAGCTCCTTGGAGGCAAGGATTCTGAGGCTCCGTCTAACATACTTTCGACATGTTATAAGGAGGGACCGGTCCTTGGAGAAGGACATCATACTTGGGAGGGTAGAAGGACAGCACAGGAAGGGAAGGCCCTCTATGAGGTGGATTGATTCAGTGACTGGGGTAATCGGAATGGGTGTGTCAGATACAGTGTGATTGGCACAGGACAGAGAAGAGTTTAGGGCTGTACATGAGGCCAGGCTTTGTCATGCTTGCCTCCAAAAGGCACGCATTGAACTTTGTCAGAAACATTTGTTTGTTCTTTTTGCAGTTCATCAAATATTCAGTATTATTCTCCAATATTACAACTTGAAATCATAAATTTTTCTGTCATCATTATTGTCCTGCCTCCTTGAATCAGGTACACCTTACTCTTCAACCTGACATCACTGTCCCCCAGTAATTTGGAGAGGTTTATGACAGCAAGTTTGTCCATGTAATACATCTCCTTATCTCCTGAATGCTGATACCAAAGTAGTTGATTATGGACCCAAATAAGATGAAAGCACTAACTTCAATCCTTTCTCCATTTTTCATGATGTTACTTACTGGTCTGTTGGTGAGGGTTTTTTTGGGTTGTTTGTTTTTCTTCTTGATGTTGAAATGCATTCTATATTGAAGGCTGCAGTCTTTGATTATCTGCAACAAGCATTTTAAGTTCTCACTTCGAGCAAGCAAGGATGTGTCATCTGTATAACACAAGTTGTTGATGAATCATCCTCTGATCCTAATCCCATATTCTTCTGCATATAGTCCAGCTTCTTGGATGATTTGCTCAGTGTACTGATTGAATAGTTAAGGAGAAAGGATTCAACCACTAACCTTTTCTGATTTAAGCCATGAAGCATTTCCTTGCTCTGCCCATTCAAAAGCTTCTGGGTCTGGCTATAGATTTCATGGCATGCTTTTGTTACTGTAAGACATCAAGGTAGAACTGAACCCATAGCTGATACTCCAGTGGGTTTTCAGAGGCAGTAAACTGCATGGGGAAAGAGTGTTCATTACTTCTCCATTAAAAGGGGCTATATCATGTAAAGGGACATGTAGTTCTTATTCCATCTTGAGTAGTTTTGTTTATGTTGTGAAGAGTGATTCTCACTTCAATTGTGTGCAAATAAATATTCAGTTTTGCGAGCACTTTCAGTTAAAGAGGTGGTCTTTTACTCAACTGATTTGGCATAATTTCTTTTTTTAAAATTTTTATTTTATTAATTTTAAAGAACATTTACAGAGATTTTGT
>NW_006399916.1:1221116-1227422 GCF_000299155.1 Elephantulus edwardii
GAAGTTTTTAGATGTGCGTAGGGATTTGATTCTTAGAAGGTTCCATTCATCTATTTTATCCTCTCCTGCTTATAGATTTGGCACATTTTCAAAGATCAATTGTCTATGTTGTTTCGTAGCATAGAGTCAGAACTGACCCATAGTATATTCTCCACGAGTTTTCAAAGGCAGTCAATCATAAGAGAAGAGATTGTTCATATTTTTTCCACAGAATATCTGGTGGATTCAGATGACATACCTTTGTATTGTATAAACAATAGATTCAACTTTGCTGAATCTTTCAGTTAGGTACAGTAATTTTTGTTTTGTTTTGTTTGTTCTTTAGAATTTTCTGTGCATGCTGTTGCTGTTATCTGCCTTCCAGTTGTAACTGATTCTACAGTTAGAATATGCAAACAGGAACAGTTTTACTTTACATTTGTTCATTTATTATTGTTGTTATGTGCCATTGAGTAACAACGAACTCATAACTGATCTTCCAGTTGGTTTACAAGGCAGTAAAGCACATGGGAGAAGACTGTCCAGCTTTCTCCTTTGGAGTAGCAGTTGCATTTGAACCAAATGCCTTCACTTGGTGGTGTACTTCTTTACCCAATAGACCGCTGTTGTTGTTGTTGTAGTTATGTCCCATCGAGTCGTCTGAGACTCATAGTGACCCTATGTACGACAGCCCTAAACCTTGCTCTGTCCTGTGCCAGTCTCACTGTCTCTCACTTAACCCCATTACCCCAGTCACTGAATCAATCCACCTCATAGAGGGTCTTCCTCTCCTGTGCTGTCCCTCCATCCTCCCAAGAATGATGTCCCTCTCCAAGGACTGGTCCCTCCTTACAACATGTCCAAAGTAAGTCAGATGTAGCTTCATAATCCTTGCCTCCAAGGAGCATCACTAGTTTAACCCTCTCCTGGATGAACTTCTTCGTTTTCTTCGCAGTCCATGGTATGTATATTCAATACTTTTCTCTGGCACCACAGCTCAAAGGCATCAATTCTCCTTCTATCTTCCCTAGTCATTGTCCAGCTCTCTGATGCATGGCAAGTAATGACAAAGACCATTGCCTGCATTAGGTGCACCTTTGTATCCAGAGTGACATCATGGTTCTTCAGTACTTTGGAGGGGTATTTAACAGCAGACTTTCCCATCACAATACGTCTTTTTTTCTTTTTTTTGCAATACGTCTTTTAATTTCCTGGCTGCTGGCTCCAAGAGGCTGACTATGGAGCCAAGCAAATGAAAGCTGTTAACAATCTCAGTCTCTTCACAATCCATCCTGATGCTGCCAATTGGTCCATTGGTGAGAATCTTTGTCTTCTTGATATTAAGCATCAATGCATATAAAAGGCTGCAGTCTTTAACCTTCTGCAGAAAGCACTTCAGGTCCTCCTCAGTTTCACCAAGCAGAGTTGTATTATCTGCATAACGCAGATTGTTTATGAATCTTCCACCAATCCTGATGCCACACTTCTCCTTATACAGTCCAGTCTCCTGAATAATTTATTCTGCATATAGGTTGAAAAGGTATGGAGATGGGGAATACACCCTTCCCAATTTTGAACTATGCAGTGTTTTCTTCCTCTGTTCTGATGACTGCCTCTTGGTCCAAGTATAGGTTTCACATTAGCATGATCAAGTGTTCCATTCTTCTTAGAGCCAGCCACAGTTTGTTGTGATCCACAACACATTTGCATAGTCAACAAAACACAGATAGGCATTCATCTGTTACTCTCTGCTTTCAGTCAAGATCCATCTAACGTTAGCTACAATATACCTAGTACCACGAGCCCTTGTAAAATCAGCAGTTCTTTGTTGATGTGCTGCTCCTGTCATTTTGGATAATCTACAGCAGAATCTTCCTTCCATGTGATATCAATGATATTGTTCGATAATTTCCACACTCTGTTGGTTCACCTTTCTTCGGAATGGGAGCAAACATTGATCTCTTCCAGTCAGCTGGCCAAGTGGTTGTCCTCCAGTTTTTTTGGCACAGCTTGGTCAACACAGCTAGGGCAGCATCTGTTAGTTGAAATACGTCAATTGGTATACCATCTATTCCTGGGGCCTTATTTTTTTGCCAATTCCTTCAAAACAGCTTGAACTTCTTCCTTCATCACCACAGACTCTTGTTCATATGTTGTTTTATGAAATTCTTCTTTGTCTGCCAATTCCTTTTGTTACAGTGACTCTGTATATTCTTTCCACCATCTTTTAATACTTCCTGGATCATTTCATATTCTTCCCAAAACATCCTCAAGTATAGCAAGTCGAGGTTTGAATTTGTTCTTCAGTTACTCGATCTTAAGATATGCTAAGCAAGTTCAGCCCTTTTGATATTTTTACTCCAGTTCCTTGAACATTTCACTGTAATATTTTACTTTGTCTTCCTGCACTGTCTTTTGAAGTCTTCTGT
Source organism: Elephantulus edwardii (assembly GCF_000299155.1). Lineage (NCBI taxonomy): Eukaryota > Metazoa > Chordata > Mammalia > Macroscelidea > Macroscelididae > Elephantulus > Elephantulus edwardii. The sequence continues at coordinate 1,223,525 of NW_006399916.1, forward strand.
TGAGCTCTTTAATATCTTGAATTCTCTCTGCTTTGACTTCATAGCTCTCTAATGCAATATTCACAGTTTCTTCTGACATACATTTTGGTCTTTTCTTTCTCCTCTGTCTTTGTAATGACCTTTTGCACTCTTCCTGGATGATACTCTTGATATCCTCCCACAGCTCATCTGCTCTTTGCTCATTGGTTTTCAAGGCCTCAAACTTGTTCCTGAGATGGTTCTGAAATTCAGGTGGGATACACTCAAGGTCATATTTTCCGTGGATTTGATTTAATTTCCCTTAGCTTCACATTGAACTTACATATGAGAAGTTGGTGGTCTGTTCCACAATCAGCACCTGGCCTAGTTTTCACTGCTGATATTGAGCTTCTCCAGCGGTTCTTTCCACAGATGTAATTGATCTGATTCCTATGCATACCATCAGGTAAAATCCATGTATATAACCTGTATTTATGTTTCTTACAAAACGTATTTGCAATGAATAAGTCATTGATTGGGCAAAATTCTATCATTCTTTGTCCAGTCTCATTTCTGTCACCAAGTCCATGTTTTCCAACTACTGAGCCTTCCTCTCTGCTCCCAACTTTTGCATTCCAGTCACCCATTATTATGAATGCATCTTGATTGCATGTTCAATTGATCTCTGACTGCAAAAGTTGGTAGAAATCTTCTATTTCCTCTTCTTTGGCTCTAGTTGTTGATGCATATATCTGAATAACAGTGGTATCTACTGGACTTCCTTGTATGCATATGGATATTATCCTATCAGCCACGATATTGTATTTCAAGATGGATCTAGAAATGACTTTTTTTAACTATGAAAGCAACCCCATTTTTCCTCATCTTATCTCTGGAGTAGTAGATCACATGATCATTAGACTCTAAATGCCCCATGCCAGTCCATCTCATCTCCACAATACCTGGTATGTCTATATTTATGTGCTCCATTTCTTCCTTAACAATGTTTACTTTTCCAGCATTTGTGGTTCTCACATTGCCTGTTCCAATCACTAGTGTCTGCTTACAACTGTTCCTCTTTCTTTGTATTTCCATATTTGAAAGCTAAGCCTCAGTTGCCATTTCTGCTAGTATAAGTGTTCTCTATTATACATAGGGTTTTCAGAGGCCTGCTGTTTTGGAAGTCGATGGCCAATCCTTCTTCCTAATCTGTCTTAATCTGAATGCTCAGATTTAGAGAAATATCTAACAGACCAGTATTTTACAGAAAAAACAGATGAACGATACTTCCCCCAATTGTGGAATTAATAATTAGTTTGTGTTGCCCCTGCCCTTGATTCAAGTGTCTTGACCCATTTATTTCTCTGCTCGACAATCCACCAGCATCCCCATCCACTTTCACCCACTCCCTTCAACATCTATCTCCCACTGTCCAGCCCTTGATCTGATAGTTTATATTTCAAGCTTTATGAGATTTTGTGATTCCAAATACTTCAGCTGGTGGCAATTTCTTATTCTGTGACGACTACAGCTCCTTAAATGCTCATTTAAATATATTTTCTTTCCTCTCCTTGCCTTATATCTCTTGCTGAGATTTCTAATATAGAACTGAACAGAAATGTTGACAAAAAGATATCTGGTTCCTATTTCCAAGGAAATGTTTTCACTCTTTCTCCATTAATGCTAATACTGACAGTTTATTTTGTATATATGTTTTTAAATCTGTTGATGAATTTTTCTTCTAATTTTGTTACACTTTTTCTTTTTCTTTCAGGAAAGGGAGTTCTTTCTTTAATCAAGAAAGGTTGTCTGTCAAATGCCTTTTTTGTATTTATTATATGATCATGTGATTTTCCCCCCTTCATTTTATCAATGTGTTAGATTGTGTTGATTCTTTTTTCTAAAGTTAGCCATCCTTCCATACTTAGTAGTACTCTTTCTTGATCATGATATGTTTTTATATGAAGTTATTTTTTTTCTTTTTTTCTTTTTTTCTTTATTATGTCCTATTGACAAGGATTTTGTTAAAAATTTGTGTCTATATTCATGAGGATTTCTGAGATATAATTTTATTTTTTAATGGTATTTTAGCCAGGCTTGGGTGTAAAGGTTATGCTTGATTCATAGAATGATTTCTAGAGTATCTTATTTTATGTACTGAAATAGTTTGGATGGAATTGTTGTGATTGGTAGAATTAATAAGGGAAACCATCTAGACCAGGACTTTTTCTGTCATGGAGTTTACTTATGATGGAGTTTATTCTTTCATGATATGTTATTTGAATCTTCTTATAATATTTTTCTTTGTTATATATTCCAGTTGAATGTTGAAAGTCTACAGTTATGGACTTCTCTAAATTAAAATGATGTTGGTTTGAGGACTGAGGTATATCTGATTCAGGCCATGGTTTCTCCAACCACTTGCTGTGCATCTGAGCTGGACAATGAATTGTAATGAAAGAAGAATTGATGCCTTTGATCAGTGGTGTTGGAGAACAGCCCATGGCCTGCCAAAAGAACAAACAACTATGTCTTGGAGAGGGTCTAGCCAGAGTGCTTTTTGTAAGCAAAGATGATAAGGTATAATTTGGGCATGTTGCTAATATTGTTGTTGTTGTTGTTATGTGCCATTGAGTCCCTTGCAACTCACAGCGACCCTCTATGTACAATAGCTCTAAACTCTGCTCTGTCCTGTGCCAATCTCATTGCCTCTGACACACTCATCCCAACTCCCCCAGTCACCGAATCAATCCATTTCCCAGAGGGCCTTCACCTCCTGTGCGTGTCCTCCCACTCCTGAGCATGATGTCCCTCTCCAAGGACCAGTCTCTCCTTACAACTTTACCAAAGTATGTCAGACGAAGTCTCAGAATCCTTGCCTTCAAGGAGTAGCCTGATTTAACCCTCTCCAGCATGAATCTGTTTGTTCTCTTAGCAGTCCATGGCACTATAAGCACTCTTCTCCAACACCAAAGCTCAAAAGCATCAATTCTCCTTCTATCCTTCTTGGTCATTGTCCAGCTCTTTGATGCATAACAAGTAATTCCAAAGACCATTGCCTGTACCAGACGAACCTTTGTCTCCAGAGACACACCGTTGCTCTTGAGTACTTTAGAGAGGTCCCTAACCGCAGACTTTCCCATGGCAATATGCTTTTTCATTTCCTGGCTGTTGGAGCCAAGAGTATTGATTGTGGAGCTAAGCAAACTAAAGCTGTGAACAATCTCATTCTCTTCACCATCCATCCTGATGCTGCCAATTGGTCCAGTGGTGAGAATCTTTGTCTTTTTGACATTGAGCCTCAATCCATATTGAAGCCTGCAGTCCCTAAACCTCAGCAGCAAGCGCTTCAGGTCCTCCTCAGTTTCAGCAAGCAGGGTTATATCATCTGCATAATGCAGATTGTATATGGATCTTCCACTAATCCTAATGCCACATTTCTACTCACAGAGCCCAGCCTCCCGGATGATCTGTTCTGCATACAGGTTGAAAAGGTATGGAGCCAGGACACATCCCTGGCGTACACCCTTCCCAATTTTGAACCATGCAGTGTTGCCCTGCTCTGTTCTGACGACTGCCTCTTAGTCCAAGCATAGGTTTCGCATTAGCATGATTAAATGTTCTAGGATTCCCATTCTTCTCAGAGTCAGTCACAGTTTGTTATGACCCACACAGTCAAATTCCTTTGCATAATCAATGAAGCACAGATAGACATTCCTCTGGAACTCCCTGCTTTCAGTCAATATCCATCTAACATTAGCTACAATATGCCTAGTACCACGACCCCTTCTAAACCCAGCCTGAATTCTGACAATTCTCTGCTGATATGCTTTTCCAGTCATTTTTGGATAATCTAGCAGAATTTTGCTTGCATGTGAAATCAATGATATTGTTCTATAGTTTCCACACTCTGTTGGGTCACCTTTCTTTGGAATGGGAA
>NW_006399916.1:1228232-1229841 GCF_000299155.1 Elephantulus edwardii
AATTCAGATGGGATAGACTCAAAGTTATATTTTGGTTCTCGTGGATTCAGTTTAATTTTCCTCAGCTTCAGCTTGAAATTGCATATGAGTAGTTGGTGGTCTGTTCCACAATCAGCTCTGGGCCTAGTTTTCACAGCTGATATTGAGCTTCTCCAGCGGTTCCTTCCACAGATGTAATCGATCTGATTCCTATGCATACCCTCAGGTGAGATTCATATGTATAACATGCGTTTATGTCTCTTAAAAATGTGTTTGTGATGAATAAGTCATTGATTGTGCAAAATTCAATCATTCTATCCCCAGCTCCATTTCTGTCTCCGAGTCCATGTTTTCCGACTACTGATTCTTCTTCTCTGTTCCCAACTCTTGCATTCCAGTCACCCATTATTATCAATGCATCTTGATTGCAGGTTCACTCGATCTCTGACTGTAAAAGTTGGTAAAAGTTGTAAAAGTTTCCTCTTCTTTGGCTCTGGTTGTTGGTGCATATATCTAAATGATAGTGGTATTCACTGGATTTCCTTGTACGCGTATGGATATTATTCTGTCACTCACAATATTGTACTTCAAGACGGATCTAGAAATGGCTTTTCTAACTATGAAAGCAACCCCATTTTTCCTCGCCTTTTCATCTCTGGACTGGTATATCATATGATAATCTGATTCAAAATGCCCCATGCCGGTACATCTCATCTCACCAATGCCTAGTATGTCAATATTTATGCATTCCATTTCCTCCTTAACAATAACTAATTTTTCCACATTCATGGTTCTCACATTCCATGTTCCAATCACTAGTGTCTGCTTACAACTGTTCCTCTTCCTTTCTATTTCCATACTCAGTTGTCTTCTCTGTCATTCTATGTGTGCTCTGTTGTACATTGAGTTTTCAGAGGCCTGCTATTTTGGAAGAGGATGGCCAATCCTTCTTCCTAGTGTATGTCAATCTGAATGTTCAGATCTAGAGAAGTATCCAACAGATAAGCATTTTACAGAAAAAGTGAAAATATATCCCTTATTGTGTAATTAACCATTAGTTACAGTGTTGTCCCTGTCCTTGGCTCAAGTGCCCTGACCCACTTATTTCTTTGCTCCACCATCCATCAAGATACCCCTCCACTTCTACCCACTCCCTTCTTCTCCTATCTCCCATTGTCTAGCCCTTGGTCTGATAGCTTATATCTAAAGCTTCCTTGGTTTCTGTGATTCCAGATTCATCAGCTGCTAACAGTTTCTTATGCTGTGACCAGAGTCTCCTAAGTGTAGTAGTAATGTTGCTAATAGGAATTATTTATTAGAGAGGAACATGATGCTTGGAATGGTGGAAGGTCTGTTGAGGAGAGGAAGACCCTCAACTAGGTGGATTGACACTGTGACTGTCACAAAGTGTGTCAGGAAGTATGAAGTTAGCACAGGATAGGACGGGATTCAGACTCAGTGTTCATAGGATCACTACGAGTCATATTTGACAGCACCAAAGAACAACATTCTTTATTATTTCCTTTTTTCCTTTTTTTATTATTGTTAAATTTTATTAGTTTCAATGAACATTCACAGGGATTCTGGGCTTTCACTCCTTCATTGCCGCACCATTCTCTCCACCCTCCTC